>NC_135990.1:5909910-6122410 GCF_053455715.1 Rhinoraja longicauda
CCTCTAACGTGTCCAACCCCTTAATAATCTTATATGTTTCGATAAGATCTCCTCTCATCCTTCTAAATTTCAGTGTATACAAGTGCAGTTCGAAGGGAAGGCACAGTGGAGGAAACAGGCCATAGCTAGCTGTGTGTGCAGGAAGGAACTGCTGGTTTAAATCGAACATAGACAAAAGATGCCGGATTCCGCTGAGTTACTCCAGCATTTTGAGTCTATCTTTAATTGTTAGCTGTTTGTTGAGTGAAAACGAGAAGCTAGTGCAACTTGGCTGGGGGAGGGATAGAGAGTGAGGGGGAGGGAATGCCGGGGCTACCTGCTACACCTGACGCTGCACTTGTTCTATTGCTGCAGGTTTCTCAGTGGTTGGTTGCACATGGTTTCACCCTAAGGCAGATCTGTCTGCTCTTTCTGCCCCAGGGCTTTTATTGGAACATAAAACAAGTCAGAGCCAAACCAGAAACCACTGTCATCCCCAATAAAACGAGGGATGCAAGATCCTGCATTTAACGAGCATCTTTCACCAGCTTACCCCACCAGGACCACTTCACGGTCGATGAATTAACGTTTAGAGTTTAGCGTTTAGAAGGGTGCTCCTTGGCCCACTGAGTTCGTGCCGGTCATCGATCGCCCGCACGCTGGTTCCACACTACCCACTGGGGATAATTTACAGAAGCCAATTGACCTTGAATTCTGCACGTCTTGGGAACATGAGAGGAAACCCGGAGAACCAGGAGAAAACCTATGCAGTCGCAGAGAAAATGTGCAAATCTGCAAAGACAAGTATCAATGTACAAATCCTGCCGTAGTCAGGATCGAACCCGGGTTTTTGGCGCTGAAAAGCAGCAACTTTCCCCCTTCGAACTTACTTTGAACCTTAATCATTGAACCTTACATCAGTCTGAAGAAGGGTCTCGACCCGAAACGTCACCCATTCCTTCTCTCCTGAGATGCTGCCGGACCCGCTGAGTTACTCCAGCATTTTGTGAAATAAATACCTTCGATTTGAACCTTAATCATTGTTATAAAGTGCAACATCCAACTAGCACACAGCGACACACCCCACAAAATTCAGTGTGGCAAATGTTGGGGGAGTCCAGAACCAGGGGCCACAGTTTAAGAATAAGGGGTAGGCCATTTAGGACTGAGACGAGGAAAAACTATTTCACCCAGAGAGTTGTGAATCTGTGGAATTCTCTGCCACAGGGGGGAGTGGAGGCCGATTCACTGGATGTTTTCAAGAGAGAGTTAGATTCAGCTCTTAGGGCTAACGGAATCAAGAGCTAGGGGGAGAAGGCAGGAATGGGGTACTGATTGTGACTGGTCAGCCATGATCATATTGAATGGCGTTGCTGGCTCGAAGGGCCGAATGGCCTACCCCTGCATCTATTTTCTATCTTTCTGGTTCTATTAGAAAATCTGCTTTCACATGTTGTTAACTATGCTCAATATTTCTGAAGATACCAGGGGAAATCCCTTGCCTTTGAAATAATGCAAGGTAATCCATTTATTCATGAGAAGGCAGATGGCACCATGGTTTTGCATTTTCTTTCAGATGCAGCATCTTTCCCTCAGTATCATCGTGTTGCTTCAGTTTTGATTTTGTTTGATGTTCTCAGCATTTGCAACACGAAGACCCACATATGATATAATGCCACCCTCTGAAACCTATCAACCTATAATGCTACCCTCTGACACCTATCAACCTATAATGCTACCCTCTGACACCTATCAACCTATAATGCTACCCTCTGAAACCTACCAAGTTCAGTTAAGTTTAGTTTAGAGATACAGCATGGAAACAGGCCCTTCAGCCCACTGAGTGGGGCTGGAGGGGTTTGCAGAGATTGTAGGGAACAGGGCCGTGAGTTTCATTTATTGTCAATAGACAATAGGTGCAGGAGTAGGTCATTCAGCCCTTCGAGCCAGCACCACCATTCAATGTGATCATGGCTGATCATTCTCAATCAGTACCCCGTTCCTGCCTTCTCCCCTGACTCCGCTATCCTTAAGAGCTCTATCTAGCTCTCTCTTGAATGCATTCAGAGAATTGGTCCCCACTGCCTTCTGAGGCAGAGAATTCCACAGATTTACAACTCTCTGACTGAAAAAGGTTTTCCTCATCTCCGTTCTAAATAGCCTACCCCTTATTCTTAAACTGTGGCCCCTGGTTCTGGACTCCCCCAACATTGGGAACATGTTTCCTTCCTCTAACATGTCCAACCCCTTAATAATCTTATATGTTTCAATAAGATCCCCTCTCATCCTTCTAAATGCCAGTGTATACAAGCCTAGCCGCTCCAGTCTGTCAACATATGACAGTCCCGCCATTCCGGGAATTAACCTAGTGAATCTACGCTGCACGCCCTCAATAGCAAGAATATCCTTCCTCAAATTTGGAGACCAAAACTGCACACAGTACTCCAGGTGCGGTCTCACTAGGGCCCTGTACAACTGCAGAAGGACCTCTTTGCTCCTATACTCAACTCCTCTGGCCAACATTCCATTGGGTTTCTTCACTGCCTGCTGTACCTGCATGCTTCCTTTCAGTGACTGATGCACTAGGACACCCAGATCTCGTTGTACATCGCCTTTTCCTAACTTGACACAATTCAGAGAATGATCTGCCTTCCTATTCTTACCATCAAAGTGGATAACCTCACACTTGTCCACATTAAACTGCATCTGCCAAGCATCCGCCCACTCACACAACCTGTCTAAGTCACCCTGCAACCTCATAGCATCTTCCTCACAGTTCACACTGCCACCCAGCTTTGTGTCATCTGCAAATTTACTAATGTTACTTTTAATCCCTTTATCCAAGTCATTAATGTAAATTGTAAATAGCTGCGGTCCCAGCACCGAGCCTTGCGGTACCCCACTAGTCACTGCCTGCCATTCTGAAAGGGACCCATTTATCCTCACTTTTTGCTTTCTGTCTGCAACCAATTTTCTATCCATGTCAGTACCCTACCCCCAATACCATGTGCTCTGATTTTGCCCACTAATCTCCTATGTTTACCTTGTCGAAGGCTTTCTGAAGACATCCACCGGCTCTCCCCTGTCAATTTTCCTAGTTACATCCTCAAAAAATTCCAGAAGATTAGTCAAGCACGTGTACCGAGGTATAATGAAAGGGTGTTGTTGCATGCTAACCAGTCTTGATGAAGGAAAATCATGCTTTTCTCCGGAACAGGGTTCCAACGAGGTTAAGGGGAGACGATGGAAGTATATATAATTATGAGGCATAGAGAGGGTAGACAGTCAGAACCTTTTTCCCAAGGTGGAAATGTTCAATACCAGGAGGGCATAGCTGCAAGGAGTTTAATGGAGATGGGCAAGTGTTTTACACAGAGAGTGGTGGGGGCCTGGAATGCATTGCTAGGGGTAGTGGTGGAGGCAGTTACGATTGTGGTGTTTAAGAGGCTTCTACATAGGCACATGGAAATGCAGGGAATAGAGGGATTTGGGGATATGGATCATGTACAGGCAGGTGAGATCAGTTCAACTTGTTCGGCACAAACACTGTGGGCCGAATGTTCCAATTCCTGTGCTGTACTGTTCTATGTTCTGTGTAAAGTCTCAGTTACATCAGGTAACCAGGCTTTAATAGTGCAAGCCAAAGTAGATAGTACAACCTTGTTTAAAATCCATGGTAGTTCGATGGTTGAGGTTGGGTTGTGGTTAGGATTGTGCAGAATGGTTCAATAGCCTGATGGTTGATAGGAAGAAGCTGTTAGATCCAAGGTGAATTCTTTAAGATCAGGATTAATTTCAGGATTTCAATTCAAAGTTAGGTTTGTGTTAAAATTACAATTAAAAAAACACAAAGCACTTGTGCTGTAACAACGGAATAAGTACTCAACCAAGAAAACTAAGCCCAAAGCCAAAGTATTATCTAAGCTGGGATCAGCCAATCTTCCCTGTCCCGCCTGCAACTGGTCCAAAACGCCGCAGCGAGACTCCTGACGGGTACCCGTAAAAGGGACCACATCACCCCGATTCTGGCCTCTCTCCACTGGCTCCCTGTTCGGTACAGAATCAACTTCAAGCTCCTCCTATTCACGTATAAAGCCCTAAATGGACACTCCCCCCCCCCTACATCAAAAATCTTCTAACCCACCTCTCTAACTCCAGGTCCCTCAGGTCGGCCGACTTGGGGCTACTCACTATCCCGCGGTCTAGGCTTAAGCTCAGGGGTGACCGCGCTTTTGCGGTTGCAGCTCCTAGACTGTGGAACAGCATCCCTCTCCCCATCAGAACTGCCCCCTCCATCGACTCCTTTAAGTCCAGGCTCAAAACCTATTTCTACTCCCTAGCGTTTGAGGCTCATTGAGGAGGCGCTGTGAACTGTTTGCGTGCTACTGTATGTTTCATTTCTTTTCCATTGGAACCTAATCAGATGTACAGCACTTTGGTCAACGTGGGTTGTTTTTAAATGTGCTATACAAATAAAATTGACTTGACTTGACTAAGCTGAAAATACAAACTTATGCTCAGTGTAATGGCAGTTTCTATACCATCTCGAAATCCCACTTCGATAGCCATTACTTCTCGGGGATGAAATGTAGTTATAGCTTACGCACACGTCGCACCCTGATATGACAAAACCAATCTTCAAATGTCCTTTCTTAATTAATTGCTTTTATTAAAGTAACACAAATCAACGAGTAATTCATCACTTTCCGTACTTTATCAACTGTTTCTTCTACTAACAATATCTAGAAATCTTGCAGTTATTACCGTGTGGTTCTTACAAATATAGATGATACAAGCGTATGGCATGAGCGCGTGGTAAAGAACTGTATGCTCACCATCCTCCGAGTCTAAACTGGCCCATAACCTCTGTCGACACACTAGCCTCCTCCCATCGAGACACTCCCAATTACGCATTAAGTCACACCCACAAGCAGACAAAAAATGCATAAACTAGAAATATTAAAACATAGCCATAACACAATGATAATAACTGAATTAAGCATAAATGGCTCCTACACTCAGGATAATAAGGATAATATGCAATAATCAGTTACCTACATAGAAACATAGAAACATAGAAAAAATAGGTGCAGGAGTAGGCCATTCGGCCCTTCGAGCCTGTACGCACCGCCATTCAATATGATCATGGCTGATCATCCAACTCAGTATCCCGTACCTGCCTTCTCTCCATACCCCCTGATCCCTTTAGCCACAAGGGCCACATCTAACTCCCTCTTAAATATAGCCAATGAACTGGCCTCAACTACCTTCTGTGGCAGAGAATTCCACAGATTCACCACTCTCTGTGTGAAAAAAAACTTTCTCATCTCGGTCCTAAAAGACTTCCCCCTTATCCTTAAACTGTGACCCCTTGTTCTGGACTTCCCCAACATCGGGAACAATCTTCCTGCATCTAGCCTGTCCAACCCATTAAGATGTTACCCCTTACATGTTAACAAGCAGGCAAAAAAAACTGATCGTTTAGATGCAAGTATCTCAATACAATGCAATACAATATATCTTTATTGTCATTGTACAAGTACAACGAGATTACGAATACCACTTCCATATCGTTGCTATAAAATAAATAAAATGATTGGGGTTATCAAGTGGGCACCTCCCTTCACTGGTGTTTTGTTGAGGTCGGCCCACGACATCTCGGGAAGGCTCAACAGTTAGTTCTGGCGGTCCCAGAACAACTCCGCTTAATACTTGCTCTCACCACCTATCCTACTATTATCTACTAATAAAGGAAACTGCAGACGATGAATTCTCTCAACATTGCATAAAAGTGGGCTGAATTTACACAGGATACACTTGCAAAGAAAATCACACACCACATGTTGTACATTTCCTTGTGTCGGAAGGAACTGCAGATGCTGGTCTAAACTGAAGATAGACATAAAAAGCTGGAGTAACTCAGTGGGTCAGTCTCTGGAGAGAAGGAATGGGTGACGTTTCAGGTCGAGACCCTTCATGGGCCACTTGTACTGTTCTGTTCTATGTTCTATGTAAAGTCTCAGTTATACCAAATAACCAGATCTTAATAGTGCAAGAAGAAGATTGAAGAAGGGTCTTGAACTGAAACGTCACCCATTCCTTTATACATTTCCTTTCTGCCCCCAACTGAGAGATATAGGCTTAGAATCAGTATTAGTCTGAGTTGGAGTTTGAATTCAACTAAATTGCATGTTTGGATCACCTTTAAAGTCTGTGGCAAATGTTATTTTTGATTGAAAGCTCCTTTGATTGATGGAATAGAGACCCAGCCTGCTCAACCTCTCCCTATAGCTCGCACCCTCCAGTCCTGGCAACATCCTCGTAAATCTTTTCTGAACCCTTTCAAGCTTGACAATATCTTTCCTATATGCTGGTCTTAATCAGAGTCTGAAGAAGTGTCTCGACCCGAAAAGCCACACATTCCTTCTCTCCAGAGATGCTGCCTGACCCGCTGAGTTACTCCAGCATTTTGTGTCTTCCTAAGGCTAATGACTGGCCTGACACCCAGAGACAATGTGTTGCACTCTAGCATTTTCCTTTCATTATCCAAGAGTATTGAATTATCTCCCTTTAGTACTTTTCTGAGTCTTCCAGCTGAGAAACCAAACTGGGCAAAGAACTAATGGTCCAATCTACAAGACCCTTTCTATCATCTTGCACAGTAATGCTTAAGGCAAGTCAAAGCTTATTGATTCAGGCCAAGAAAGAGAGAGAACAAGTAGTACTGACATGTAAGACAGCAACATTGGTACTGGATGTCATTGTGACACTAATGGAGAGGGAGAATGAGATGGATGGCTTCTAATATTCTAGATAAGAACATGAGTAGATTGGTATTCATGTTACCAAACGGTTTCAAATACTTTTTAAGGCTATCTAAGATTCCTCTGGTCTCCAGAGTAGAGCCATTGACCGACCTCTGTGCGTCAGTTCACACTGGTTGAAAGATTGATGAAGAAACAACATTCACCATGTAAAAAAACAACTCATCTCTGCCAATGACTGAAGGCAGTAGCTAAATATTTAGGTTGTTCTGACATTTGTAAACCTCTAGGGTTTTGCTCCTCCATTTTATGAATTTTTCAATTAAACCTTGTTTTGTAAGTCAGTGCCGGCAACCCTGCATTGTGCCATTGAACTTGTTCATGACGTTTCGCTCCCCTGTTGGAGTGTTTCTATTCAGCAATATTTCTTCTTTTCTCAGTCCGTCGTCTTGCTTAACCTGATTTCTTTCACAAATTGCAGGAACTGCAGATGCTGGTTAAAACCAAAGATAGACACAAAGTGCCGGAGTAACTCAGCCGGACAGGCAGCATCTCTGGAGCGAAGGAATGGGTGACGTTTTGGGTTGAGACCCTTCTTCAGACTAGTCCCTGGAGAGAAGGAGCCAAAAAAAGTCCAAAGAAGGGCCTCAACCTGAAACATTGTAAAATTGTAAATTGTAAATTGTAAATTGTAAATTGTAAAATTTGTAAAAAATTGTAAAAAACCTTTATTGTCACTACACAAAGTACAGCGAAATTAAAGCAGTCCAGATGATGCAATCACACACAGCAGAAAGTACAAAGGATAAACCTTTATCCATAACAAGCTAAACCTAATCTACTGAATTAAACAAACTGACCTCTAATACAATATAGACAAAACAATTACAATACGGTCGAGGCAGTGTACAGTGCAATCAAGACAGCAAGTTATTGCACAGCAATGAGAGCTAACATATTGCAAGTGCCGTTTAAAAAAAAAAAATAATAAAAAATATTATTATTTATCACCCATTCCTTCTCTCCAGAGATGCTGCCTGTCCCACTGAGTTACTCCAGCATTTTGTGTCTACCTTCTTTCACAAATTGCTGTTTTTCCCTCAATTTCTCCACTGTCTGCATCTGTTCCTACCCTCATTCACCAAGAAGAAGACTGAAGAAGGGTCTTGAACTGAAACGTCACCCATTCCTTTATACATTTCCTTTCTGCCCCCAACTGAGAGATAAAGGCTTAGAATCAGTATTAGTCTGAGTTGGAGTTTAAATTCAACTAAATTGCATGTTTGGATCACCTTTAAGGTCTGTGGCAAATGTTATTTTTGATTGAAGATCTCCTTCTTAGACTCTTCAAACACTTCAGACTCCTTTCTATCCTGGGCCTCCTCCATTGACAGAGTGAGGCCCAGCGCAAATTGGAGGAACAGCACCTCATATTTCGCTTGGGCGGCTTACACCCCAGCAGTATGAATATCAACTTCTCTAACTTCAAGTAACCCTTGCTTTCCCTCTCTCTCCATCTCTCCCCATCCTAGATCTCCGACCAGTCTGACTGCCCCCTTGATTACATTTTTATCTTTGAATGCTTCGTTGTCATCTTCCCGTAGCTAACAATGATCTATTCTACATTTTCCTTGAACTTTGTCCCCTTTGATGTCTCGTTTTCACACCTTACGTTCTTTATCTCTGTGTCTCCCTCCCCCCTGACTCTCGGTCTGAAGAAGGGTCTCGACCCGAAACGTCACCCATTCCTTCTATCCACAGATGCTGCCTGTCCCACTGAGTTACTGCAGCATTTTGTGTCTATCAGACAGCTTCATCTGATTGCTTCATCAATGTGTTTCTGGCAGATTATACTGCAGCTGAAACTCTGCTCAAAGATTTCGGCAAAACCCGCAAGGACTTAGTAACCTTAGTCCATGAAAGTAGCTTCGTCTGACTGAAAGTAATGGGGAGAGAACTGGAGGTAGGCAAAGGCTAGAACAAATCAGGCTGGCAATAGATGGCGAAGGTAGAGTGGAGCTCATAATGTTCCATTGTTGGCTGGGGAAGAGGTGATAATGATGGGATGCAAACAGTGGAACTAGTAGGATGCCTATGATGGAGAGGGGGGGTGGTGGGGAGGGGGTGGTGGTGAGGGGGGGGGGTGGTGGGAGGGGGGTGGCGGGGAGGGGGGTGGCGGGGAGGGGGGTGGTGGGGAGGGGTGGTGGTGGTAAAGGAGAGGGAATGCAGGGGTTACTTAAAATTAGTGAAACCACCATTCATACCACTGGAGATAGACACAAATTGTAACTCAGCGGGACAGGCATCATCTCTGGAGAGAAGTTATGGGTGATGTTTCGGGTCGAGATCCTTCTTCTGTTCATACCACTGAAATATGAGGTGCGGTTCCTCCAATTTACGTGCGACCTCTCTCTGACAGTGGAGGAGGCCCAGGACAGAAAGGTCAGTGTGGGTGTGGGAAGAGGCTCTACCCTTCCTTGGTCATCTGGTGCCAGCCCTGATTTGGTCTGACCTTTTCCTACCTCCAGTTCCCTCCCCTCTACTTTCAGTCACAGGAAGGGTTCTGAGCTGAAACGTCACCCATCCTTTTCCTCCAGAGATGCTGCCTGACATGTTGAGTTATTCCAGCACTTTACGTCTATCTTTGGTATAAACCAGTATCTGCAGATCCTTTCCACACAAAGGAATCTGTTTTTTTTCTGTTCTAATTCACCCCTTTATCCCATCACTCATCACCCCCATATTCACAAACCAACCTTGGGGTTTTCAGTTAAGGAAGAGATGTCATATGTGCAGAAACTGAACCATGAAATTCTTACTTTCTGGAACTTCTAAAAGATATTTTCATTTGTTTTAAACCCAATCTTAACTTCATACCTAAAATATTTCAAGAACAACTTTCTGCTGTAATCATGCCCTTGCTGAGATTTTTGGCTCAAAATATCTTTGGAGCATTTTACTTCATTAAAAGCCCTCTAAGAATATGACTTATATTTGCTGAATTGCCCAAAGCCTGCACTATGTGCATCCCTTTTGCTCCAGGACAGGGTATAAAATTACCAGCATAGATTTTATTCCTTCCTCCGTACACAGTAATAAAAGGTGTGGCACGGTGGCGCAGCGGTAGAGTTGCTGCCTCACAGCGCCAGAGGCCCGGGTTCGATCCTGACTACGGGTGCTGTCTGTATGGAGTTTGTACGTTCTCCCCATGACCTGCGTGAGTTTTCTCCGGGAGCTCTGGTCTCCTCCCACACTCCAAAGACGTACAGGTTTGTAGGCTAATTGACCTGGTATAATTGTAGATTATCCCTAGTATGTGTAGGATAGTGTTAGTGTGCGGGGATCGCTGGTCAGCGCGGGCTCGTTGAGCTGAAGGGCCTGTTTCCACGCTGTATCTCTTAACTATAGCACGGTGGCGCAGCGGTAGAGTTGCTGCCTTACAGCGAATGCAGCACCGGAGACTCAGATTCGAGTTTGTACGTTCTCCCCGTGACCTGCATGGGCTTTCTCCGAGATCTTCGGTTTCCTCCCACACTCCAAGGACATACAGGTTTGTAGGTTAATTGGCTGGGCAAATGTAAAAATTATCCCTAGTGTGTGTAGGATCGTGTTAATGTGCGGACCCAGTGGGCCGAAAGGACCTGTTTCCGCGCTGTATCTCTAAATCTAAATCTAAACTAAAGTAGACTAAACTAACCAAAAATAGGCACAAAAAGCTGGAGTAACTCAGCAGGTCTGACAGCATCTCTGGACAGAAACAGCATTTCGGTGCAATATTTATCTCTTGAGCTATTCTCTCTCGGCTGTTATTTTCTCATATGACTTGGTTTATCCTTATCTCACCCTGCACTACTATCCTGAGGACCAGTGCCCTTCTCTCCTGAGATGTTGTCTGTCCCGTTGAGTTACTCCAGCTTTTTGTGTCTATCTTTGGTTTAAACCAGCATTCTGATGCACAAACTTATCAAAGTGCTTGAAGAACTCAGCGGGTCAGGCAACAACTGTGGAGGAAATGGATGGGCAGCATTTCGAAGCAGGACCCTTCTTCTTGATGGAGTGGTGCCGAGATTGAGAGTTCTTTTCACCAGGTTTCTCCCCTCTGCTCCATCAGTTCAAAGAAGGGTCCCGACCGGAAATGTTGTCTGTCCATTTCCCTCCACAGAGACGTTGCCTGACCCGCTGAGTTCGAGATTCCAGCACCTGCAGTCTCTTGTGTTTCAATTACAATTTCCAGGATCCTCTGGTGAAAGATATCAGTGCTGACTCCTTGAACAACGGCTCCCTCTTCTGCCTGTAATTGGCAACACCGCGACTAGCTCTCCCTTTAAACTTCATTGCTGTCTAAAAATTGCTGGAGATAGACACAAAATGCTGGAGTAACTCAGCGGGACAGGCAGCATCTCCGGAGAGAAAGAATAGATGACGTTTTGTGGATGACACAATACTGGAGAGAAGGAATGGGTGTCGTTTCAGATCGAGACCCTTCTTCAGACTGAGAGTCAGATGAGAGGTATGAAAAGGTGCAGAATAAATCAGAGCTGGCTCAATGACCAAGGAAAGGTGGAGCCTACAATGGTCCATTGTTGGCTATGGAAGAGGTGACAACGAAGGGAAACGAACAGTGGAGTCTGCAGGATGACTAGGGTGGGGGAGGGACGGAGAGAGAGAGAGGGTTTTCATACCTCTAGTTTCCTCTTCCCCGACTCTGAGTCTGAAGAAGGGTCTCGACCCGCAACATCGCCAGCATTTCCGGATAGAAGGAATGGGTGACGTTTCAGGTCAAGACCCTCCTTCAGACTGTTGGACAAAAATTGCTGGAGTCAGGGAAACCGATGGGATTTTTTGGACTGATTCTGTGACTTACGGTCTCTCTGGACCAACACACTGCCATCTGGATGGAAGCTCAGTTGGGAGGCAGCCATTTGCACTGTAAATCAATCTTTCCTTATGCACATAGTAGACTGAGTTGAGGGTGAACATAAAACCTCTACGACAGATTTCTTAAAAAAATTATCTTGTGATTTTTTGTAAATCTGCAAAGTTATGAGGTTGTGGAGGAGTGGACAACATTGGAGGGATAATAAAAAATTAATTGCCAGGGAGGCAGTTATTTCAAGGCTCACTCTATACCTTTCACCCTCAATTTCCAGAGAGAGGAGGAAAATGTAGTTTAGTTTAGAGATACAGCGCGGAAACAGGCCCCTTCAGCCCACCCAGCCCACCCAGCCCACCCGGTCCGCGCCGACCAGCGATCTCCACACATTAACACTATGCTACACCCACTAGGGACAATTTTCTTTTACATTTACCAAGCCAATCAACCTACATACCTGTACGTCTTTGGAGTGTAGGAGGAAACCGAAGATCTCGGAGAAAACCCACGCAGGTCACGGGGAGAACGTACAAAATCCGTACGGACAGCACCCATAGTCGGGATCGAACCCGGGTCTCCGGCGCTGCATTCACTGTAAGGCAGCAACTCTACCGCTGCGCCACTGTGCCGCCCGTATATAGAATGTAGTAAAGAAGCATAGACAGGAACAATCTGTTGACGATCTCCAGAAGCAGTCTGTTTGACATGGAACTTCCAAAGGGAATAGTCCCATCATGTTCGGGAGGTCATCTCCTGAAGGCAACCAAGTCAGACATGGATGGGTCTCGACCCGAAACATCACCCATTCCTTCTCTCCCGAGATGCTGCCTGACCTGCTGAGTTACTCCAGCATTTTGTGAATAAATCGATTTGTACCAGCATCTGCAGTTATTTTCTTAGACATGGATTGTTGGTCCTTAGAGCCCATTAAACTAAAACCCAGGAGGGTATCTATTGAGGTGTGCTCTATGGCACTCTGGGCCGAGGTCTGGGAAATGGAATTGCCCTCAACTGTAGAAACAAGGAACTGCAGATGTTGGGTTACAAAAGAAGGATACCTTTGTGCTGGAGTACTTCAGCTGGTCAGGCAGCATCACTGGAGGACAAGATCGGTGATGTTTCGTGTTGGGACCCTTCTTCCGACTAATTAAAGTAGGGTTCCAAAGGGTCCCGACACAATTCATTACATACCGGTGTCCTCCAGAGATACTGCCTGACCCAATGCGGTACTCCAGCACTCTGCTTTTTTTTTGTCAACTAGCACCTGCAGTTCCTTGTGCTTTGGTTTTTGGACCACGGTGCAAGAAAGGAGGGAGAGAGAAAACGGGAAATTATAGACCAGTTAATCTGACATCAGTGGTGGGGAAGATGCTGGAGTCAATTATAAAAGACGAAATGGCAGAGCATTTGGATAGCAGTAACAGGATCGTTCCAAGTCAGCATGGATTTACGAAGGGGAAATCATGCTTGACTAATCTTCTCGAATTTTTTGAGGATGTAACTAGGAAAATTGACAGGGGAGAGCTAGTGGATGTGGTGTACCTCGACTTTCAGAAAGCCTTTGACAAGGTTCCATATAGGAGATTAGTGGGCAAAATTAGAGTACATGGTATTGGGGTAGGGTACTGACATGGATAGAAAATTGGTTGGCAGACAGAAAGCAAAGAGTGGGGATAAATGGGTCCCTTTCAGAATGGCAGTCAGTGACTAGTGGGGTACCGCAAGGCTCGGTGCTGGGACCGCAGCTATTTACAATATACATTAATGACTTGGTTGAAGGGATTAAAAGTACCATTAGCAAATTTGCAGATGATACAAAGCTGGGTGGCAGTGTGAACTGTGAGGAAGATGCAATGAGGTTACAGGGTGACTTGGACAGGTTGTGTGAGTGGGCGGATGCATGGCAAATGCAGTTTAATGTGGATAAGTGTGAGGTTATCCACTTTGGTGGTAAGAATAGGAAGGCAGATTATTATCTGAATGGTGTCAAGTTAGGAAAAGGGGACGTACAACGAGATCTGGGGGTCCTAGTGCATCAGTCACTGAAAGGAAGCATGCAGGTACAGCAGACAGTGAAGAAAGCCAATGGAATGTTGGCCTTCATAACAAGAGGAGTTGAGTATAGGAGCAAAGAGGTCCTTCTGCAGTTGTACAGGGCCCTAGTGAGACCGCACCTGGAGTACTGTGTGTAGTTTTGGTCTCCAAATTTGAGGAAGGATATTCTTGCTATTGAGGGCGTGCAGCGTGGGTTTACTGGGTTAATTCCCGGAATGGCGGGACTGTCATATGTTGAAAGACTGGAGCGGCTAGGCTTGTATAAACTGGAATTTAGAAGGATGAGAGGGGATCTTATCGAAACATATAAGATTATTAAGGGGTTGGACACGTTAGAGGCAGGAAACATATTCCCAATGTTGGGGGAGTCCAGAACCAGGGGCCACAGTTTAAGAGTAAGGGGTAGGCCATTTAGAACGGTGATGAGGAAAAACTTTTTCAGTCAGAGAGTTGTGAATCTGTGGAATTCTCTGCCTCAGAAGGCAGTGGAGGCCAATTCTCCGAATGCATTCAAGAGAGAGCTTGATAGAGCTCTTGCGGATAGCGGAGTCAGGGGGTATGGGGAGAAGGCAGGAACGGGGTACTGGTTGAGAATAATCAGCCATGATCACAATGAATGGTGGTGCTGGTTCGAAGGGCCGAATGGCCTACTCCTGCACCTATTGTCTTTTGCCTATTGTCTATCGTCTTGACCTGAAACATCACCCATTCCTTCTCTCCAGAGGTGCTGCCTGTCCCGCTGAGTTACTCCAGCTTTTTGAGTCTACCTTCAGTCTCATTCTGATTTATTATCATTGCCTTCCACCACTTACTGAAGCACCAACCGGTCTAACAGGAGCTTCATTCTAATTTAACCCATGCCACTCCTTTAAGATCGTTTTGCTGAACACCTCCGCTCAGTCCGTCTTAACCAACCTGATCTCCCGGTTGCTCAGCATTTCAACTCCCCCTCCCATTCCCAATCTGACCTTTCTGTCCTGGGCCTCCTCCATTGTCAGAGTGAGGCCCAGCGCAAATTGGAGGAACAGCACCTCATATTTCGCTTGGGTAGTTTACACCCCAGCGGTATGAACATTGACTTCTCTAACTGCAGATCGTCCTTGCTTTCCCTCTCTATCCCCTCCCCCTTCCCAGTTCTCTCACTAGTCTTCCTGCCTCCGACTACATCCTATCTTTGTCGAGCCCCCTCCCCTGACATCAGTCTGAAGAAGGGTCTCGACCCAAAACATCACCCATTCCTTCTCTCCCGAGATGCTGCCTGACCCGCTGAGTTACTCCACCATTGTGTGTCTATCCACTTCTTTAAGACCCAGTCTGAAGAAGGGTCTCGACGAGAAACGTCACCTTTTCCTTCTCTCCAGAGATGCTGCCTGACCCACTGAGTTACTCCAGCTTTTCGTGCCTGTCTCCACTTCTTTCCCGGATGGCTCCAGTCTTGCTCCACACACAGGTCCTCAGGAAGATCGTGTGGGGTGAGACAAGGATAAAGCAAGTCATACGAGAAAACAACAGCTGTGAGAGGAGAACACCTCGAGAGACAAATTGCTGTGATGTTAAATTGCACAATTAACGATGCCCTATCCTATTTATTTTTGGAACAAACTATAATTTGCAGCCGTTTCTTGCAGTGTGTTCACCTCAAGGAATACTGTAGAATTATGGGCGGGGATCGCTGGTCGGTGCGGACTCGGTGGGCCAAAGGGCCTGTTTCCGCGCTGTATCTCTAAACGAAACATACTAAACTAAATCATGTCATTATGCTCCATTGGCCTTGTCTCAATTGGTAATATTCTCAGCATGTTCATGACTCGTCTTGCTCTGGAGATTTAAGTTCCATAACTGCAAATTGAAAGAGTGTGGCGCAGTTGGAGCTTGTGACTCTTGGATGAACTGTTAAATTGCAGGGTTACAGGGCAAGGAAGCTGACAGGGATGTGTGGGTTTCATTAACCAAATAGCTTCCTTCCACACGTGAAGGATTCATGTGGGATTCTGCAGATTCTGCCCTCTTCTCACTGCTACTCCGCCATTCAATAATGGCTAATCTATCCCTCCTAACCCCATTCTCCTGCCTTCTCCCCTTAAGCCCTGACTATTCAAGAATCTATATCTCTGCCTTTATTATATCCACCGACTTGGCCTCCACAGCCTTCTGTGGCAAAGAATTCCACAGATTCACCACCCGCTTGGGCAGAGGGAACAGTGGGGAAGTGGCAGAACTGCTACCTCACAGCGCCGGAGACCCGGGTTTCAATCCTGACAGCGGACGCTGTCTGTACGGAGTTTGTACGTTCTCCCCGTGACTACATCAGTTTTGTCCGGGTGCTCCGGTTTCCTCCCGCATTCCAAAGACGTACAGTTTTGTAGGTTAATTGGCTTTGTTAAAAATTGTCAATTGTCCCGAGCTGTGTAGGATAGTGTTAGTATTCGGGATGATTGCTGGTCGGCGTGGACACGGTGGGCTGAAGGGCCTGTTTCTGCGCTGTATCTCTCAGGTCTAAACTCTGAAGAGACCTGAAGTCAGAAGCCACCAGGTTCTGGAACAGTTAGCGGCCTGTCCCAGTTAGGTGTTTTATTTAGGCGACTGCCAGCGACTGTCATAGTCATAGCAGGTCGCCGAAAAACCGGCGACTGGACCCCCACCCTATGACAAAGTCTACGACAAGCTACAACAACCTACCACCTAGTCGACGTCAAGCTACGGCAAGCTACCGACAACCGGCGACCCAATCGTCGCGACTTAGGTCGTCCACCTACGACCGCGCCTACGGCAACCTACGACCACACAGGCAGCAACCTACAACAACTGAAGTCAACCTACGTCTACCCGCGACAAGCTAAGACAAGCTCCAGCCCTGTTGGTGACAACTGAAGGCAATTCACGTCATTTTGGCCTCCGGTTTTGACAATTGACAATAGACAATAGGTGCAGGAGGAGGCCATTCGGCCCTTCGAGCCAGTACCACCATTCAATGTGATCATGGCTGATCATTCTCAATCAGTACCCCATTCCTGCCTTCTCCCCATACCCCCTGACTCCGCTATCCTTAAGAGCTCTATCCAGCTCTCTCTTGAATGCATTCAGAGAATTGGCCTCCACTGCCTTCTGAGGCAGAGAATTCTGAGGCAGAGAATTCGAAAGACGCCGGTACCTGTCGCCGGTTGACGTAGGTCGTCGCCAATGGAATTCAACGAAGACAGCACCGGCGACAACCTACGTCACCTGGCGACAACTTGGCGATAACCTACGACAGCGCCTACTTCAGGATAAGTCAAGCTACGATCATTGGCATCAAACCAACAGTCGGCGAAATTTTAAAACATTTCAAAATCCAGCGGCGACCAGAAAAACGCTACGACTCTTTGGAGACGAATCACGACCGTACAGGCGACACCCCGGCAACCGTGTGGCGACAGCCTAGTCACCTGTAGTCGCCTAAACAATCGCCTAAGTGGGACAGGGGTTTTGCTTTCCTACAACCACCAGGTTCTTGAAACAACCCGCTCAACTCTAATTCAACCTCGGCCACAGAAAACTACAGACCTCCTCTTGCACTACCATGGATTTGATTTTTAGTTTTGTTTTGCACTGTCCCTTTCATTTCACTGTCTTGGCAGAATTTGTGTATAATTTACACTTTTGTGTCGGAAGGAAATGCAGATGCTGGTTTAAGTCGAAGATAGACGCAAAATGCTGGAGTAACTCAGAGCGACAGGCAGCATCTCTGGAGAGAAGGAATGGGTGACGTTTCGGGTTGAGACCCTTTCTTTTGTGTGTTTGTCTGTCTATCAATAGACAATAGACGATAGACAATAGGTGCAGGAGTAGGCCATTCAGCCCTTCAAGCCAGCACCGCCATTCAATGCGATCATGGCTGATCGCTCACAATCAGTACCCCGTTCCTGCCTTCTCCCCATACCCCCTCACTCCGCTATCCTTAAGAGCTCTATCCAGCTCTCTCTTGAAAGCATCCAACGAACTGGCCTCCACTGCCTTCTGAGGCAGAGAATTCCACACCTTCACCACTCTCTGACTGAAAAAGTTCTTCCTCATCTCCGTTCTAAATGGCCTACCCCTTATTCTTAAACTGTGGCCCCTTGTTCTGGACTCCCCCAACATTGGGAACATGTTTCCTGCCTCTAATGTGTCCAATCCCCTAATTATCTTATATGTTTCAATAAGATCCCCCCTCAACGTGACCTGGGTGTCATGGTGCACCAGTCATTGAAAGCAAGCATGCAGGTGCAGCAGGCAGTGAAGAAAGCGAATGGTATGTTGGCATTCATAGCAAGAGGATTTGAGTTTAGGAGCAGGGAGGTTCTGCTGCAGTTGTACAGGGCCTTGGTGAGACCGCACCTGGAGTATTGTGTGCAGTTTTGGTCTCCTAACCTGAGAAAAGACGTTCTTGCCTTAGAGGGAGTACAGAGAAGGTTCACCAGATTAATCCCTGGGATGGCGGGACTTACATATGAGGAAAGACTGGATAGACTGGGCTTGTACTCACTGGAATTTAGAAGACTGAGGGGGGATCTTATAGAAACATATAAAATTCTTAAGGGGTTGGAGAGGCTAGATGCGGGAAGATTGTTCCCGATGTTGGGGGAGTCCAGAACCAGGGGTCACAGCTTAAGGATAAGGGGGAAGTCTTTTAGGACCGAGATGAGAAAACATTACTTCACACAGAGAGTGGTGAGTCTGTGGAATTCTCTGCCACAGAAGGTAGTTGAGGCCAGTTCATTGGCTATATTTAAGAGGGAGTTAGATGTGGCCCTTTTTGCTAAAGGGATCAGGGGGTATGGAGAGAAGGCAGGTACAGGCTACTGAGCTGGATGATCAGCCATGATCATATTGAACGGCGGTGCAGGCTCGAAGGGCCGAATGGCCTATTCCTGCACCTATTTTCTATGTTTCTATGTTTCTATATTTCATCCTTCTAAATTCCAGTGTATACAAGCCTAACCATGATGCTGCAGAAGAAAGATTTTCACTGTACCTTACCGCACCATACTCATGTACATGACAATAGACTTGACTTGTGAAAGGCTTGGATAGAGTGGATGTGGAGAGGATGTTTCCACTAGTGGGAGAGTCTGGGACTAGAGGTCAGAGCCTCAGAATTATAGAATGTTCCATTAGGAAGATGAGAAGGAATTTCTTTAGTCAGTGGGTGATGAATCTGTGGAATTCTTTGCCGCAGAAGGCTGTGGAGGCCAAGTCAGTGGATATATTAAAGGCAGAGATAGATAGATTCTTGATTAGTACGGGTGTCAGGGCTTATGGGGAGAAGGCAGGAGAATGGGGTTAGGAGGGAGAGATAGATTAGCCATTATTGAATGGAGGAGTAGATGAAGGGCAGAATGGCCTCATTCTGTTCCTATCACTTGTGACCTTATGACCTTGATTTCTTGCTGTTGTAAATTGAACCAGAAGTGTCAGAAATCCATTTGCTCCGGGCACAGAAATGCATTTTTCCCACTTTGATTTATAGACACAAAATGCTGGAATAACTCAGCAGGACAGGCAGCATCGCTGGAGAGAAGGACTGGGTGACATAATCTGATGTACAGCACTTTGGTCAATGTGGGTTGTTTTTAAATGTGCTATACAAATAAAATTGACTTGACTTGACTTGACATTTTGTTTTTAGACCTGAAACGTCACTCATTTGTTCTCCCCAGAGATGCTGCCTGTCCCGCTGAGTTACTCCAGCATTTTGTGTCTATCTTCGGTGTAAACCAGCATCTGTAGTTCCTTGCCACCCACTTTGACAGATGTTGGGCACCTGTAGAGACCTGGGTGTCCCAGGGAAAACCTTGCTGTGAATTAATAGAAGGTTGATGCTCAACATGGCGACAAATTACATTCATCGCAAAGAACCCACTTAGGACATTTCTTCTGTCATTGATCCTCCCTGAAAGATGGTATGATAGATTATCCAGTCGCAGCAAAGCTACCTTAGAAGCTTACAGTCTACTATAACAAGCTGTAAAGAAATGATGGAGGAGATGGAGAAAATATATATATTTCCACTGATTGAGAAATCTGGCACGAAGGAAAATAAGTTAGTTGAGAGATACAGCATGGAAACAGACTCTTTGGGCATCGATCACCAATTCAGGGTGGCGCAGCGGTAGAGTTGCTGCCTTACAGCGAATGCAGCGCCGGAGACTCAGGTTCGATCCTGACTACGGGCGCCGTCTGTACGGAGTTTGTACGTTCTCCCCGTGACCTGCGTGGGTTTTCTCCGAGATCTTCGGTTTCCTCCCACACTCCAAAGATGCACAGGTATGTACGTTAATTGACTGGGTAAATGTAAAAAATAAATTAAAAAATTGTCCCTAGTGTGTGTAGGATAGTGTTAATGTGCGGGGATCGCTGGGCGGCGCGGACTCGGTGGGCCGAAGGGCCTGTTTCCGCGCTGTATCTCTAAAAAAAAAAAAATCTAAACCCTAGTTCAATGTTATCCCACTTTCTCAACCTCTCCATACACGTGAAGGGAAATTTACAGAGGCCAATTAACCCACAAACCCGCACGTCTTTGGGAAGTGGATGATCAACCATGATCACAATGAATGGCGGCACTGGCTGAAAGGGCCAAATGGCCTCCTCCTGCACCTATTTTCTATGTTTCTATGTTTCTGTGAAACCGGAGCACCCACGCGGTCACAGTTAAAACATGCAAACTCCACACAGACAGCACCCAGGGTCAGCATCGAACCTGGGTCTCTGTGGCGCTGTGAGGCATGCGGCTCTACCAGCTGTGCCACCGCGCAGCCCAATCTAAACAATAGAGCTAGACCTTACAAGAATGAAGTTAGAAAACATTTCCACACATAGGGGTTTTAAACTTAAGACGCACAAAGGGATGTTAAATTTAATCCTTTTCTGCAAATGGAAGCAATCGTCAAGTTAGGTGCAAATCTGGGATAAATTTCTATGAACATAATATATTAAGAAATATAGACAAAAGGTGGATTAACATTTAGCTGGTTGGCTGGTCAGGAGCTAAATTATCTCCTATGATCATTGTTTCTCACACTCTATAGATGCATCGAAAACATTGGTAATAGACACAAGATCCCAGAGTAACAGTGGGACAGACAGCATCTCTGGAGAGAAGGAATGGGTGACATTTCAGACTGAAGAAGGGTTTGGACTCGAAACGTCACCCATTCCTTTTATCCAGAAATGCTGCCTGTTCCGCTGAGTTACTCCAGCATTTTGTGTCTATCTTCGGTGTAAATCAGCATCTGCAGTTCCTTCCTACACATTTCGACTATACGTTGGTAGTTTTGGTGTTATTAATTTTTGAGAGATGGACCTTAATTGACATTGATAAGGCAGTCACAAAGTGCTGGAGTAACTCAGCGGGACAGGCTGCATCTCTGGAGAGAAGGAATAGATGACGTTTTGGGTCGAGACCCTTCTTCAGACCTACATCTGGTAGTTCTTCAAGGAGGCGCGAGAGAGAGAAGAGATGAGCAGTGGAAACAGATGGAGTCCGAGGACAGCTCGTCAGGGGGCCTTCCCATCACGGCAGAGATGGATTCACTTCCAGGAAGTTCATTGCGGAAAAATAGAAGTTCTTGTTGAGTTCTCCCTGAAGGAGAGAGAGAGGTCAACTCAGCCACAACGATCGAAGAATTGGCTCACAACAGCAGAGTGATCCAAGAACTCAAGACACAGATGTTCTGTGACCTAACTTCCATACTTTGTGGTGGTGTGAAACAGCTGGTGTGGTTAACTAAACACGCTCGTGCCTTGACTAATCTGAACCATTCTGGCACCTGCTTTTATTCTGGAAACTATTGAGGAAGCCCCTTGCGTCTGAACTCATCAACTCCTCCCAACTGGAGCATTGCCATCTGACCCATGTTAACCACGTCCTTGACAGATCATTTTTACTGAAACAAAATACAAGTCCACCCACAGGTTGTCCAGCCCTCTTGGTTCCAGAGCCTTACCGGATTATATGTTTTTATGGACCGACAGGGGTCACGGCCACTGAGAGGAGTCCAATGGTACCAGATCGGTCCCCCTAGGCAGCCAGGGAGCCAAGATACCAGCCCGCAAAGTCAGCCTCGGAAGTCATGAAAGTGGGGCAAAAGGCCTTTTTCTATGCTGTATCTCTAAACTAAAACTAAGCCAAGTACAGCAGAGGAACAGGCCCTTCGGCCCACAATATCTGTGCTGAACATGATACCAAGATAAACAAATCTCATCTGCATGTATATGATCCATATCCCTCCATTCTTTACATATACATGTGTACATGGATAGTATACACAAGGTCTGAAGAAGGGTCTCGACTTAGATTGCATAAATTGCTTAGTTGCAAATATCGAACAGAACTCTTGTAAAATCTGGATTCATTTTATTTTTTGAGAATTACTGTAAATGAGCTCTGCTGATTTAGTTTATGTTAGTTTAGAGATACAGCGTGGAAACAGGCCCTTCGGCCCACCAAGTCCGCGCCGACCAGCGATCCCCACACATTAACGCTACCCTACACACACTAGGGACAATTTACACTTATACCAAGCCAATTATCCTACAAACATGTACGTCTTTGGAGTGTGGGAGGAAACCAAAGATCTCGGAGAAAACCCACGTCATGGGGAGAACGTACAAACTCCGTACAGACAGCACCCATAGTCGGGATCGAACCTGGGTCTCTGGCGCTGCAAGCGCTGTAAGGCAGCAACTCTACCGCTGTGCCACCGTATCACATTAATGTACATTATGTAGGTTTTTGTTTTGTAAGCTCTATTAGGCTGCTGGTTTTGTAAGCTAAACTGTTACTGGAATCAAGAGAATAACCTAAGCAACATCCCTCATTATCTTAGAGCACACCACAAGGTGTGTGACACCTACTGTTGCAATGTAAAAAACATGACGGTTAATTTGCAGGCAGAAGGTTCCAACAAATAACAATGTTAGGGAATGGCCTCCCTTATCGAAACATAAGATTATTAATCTTATCGAAACATATAAGATTATTAAGGGATTGGACACGTTAGAGGCAGGAAACATGTTCCCAATGTCGGGGGAGTCCAGAACCAGGGGCCACAGTTTAAGAATAAGGGGTAGGCCATTTAGAACGGAGATGAGGAAAAACTTTTTCAGTCAGAGAGTTGTAAATCTGTGGAATTCTCTGCCTCAGAAGGCAGTGGAGGCCAATTCTCAGGATGCATTCAAGAGAGAGCTAGATGGAGCTCTTAAGGATAGCGGAGTCAGGGAGTATGGGGAGAAGGCAGGAACGGGGTACTGATTGAGAATGATCAGCCATGATCACATTGAATGGTGGTGCGTACAGGCTCGAAGGGCCGAATGGCCTACTCCTGCACCGATTGTCTATTGTCTATAATGTAATACAGAGACTGCAGATGCTGCAATCTGAAGCCAAACAAAAGTAGCTGTTGTCAGAACTCAACAAGTAAAGAAGAATGTGTCGGAAGGAACCGCAGATGCTGGTTTACATCGAAGATAGACACAAAGTGCTGGAGTAACTCAGGAACAGACGGATCATGGGATAGAAGGAATGCGTGACGTTTGAGCATCATTGGAGGCAAGCATGGATGCTGCTTTATCAACGATGTTAAAAAGTGGCATCTGTAATAATTATTCAGATTAACACCAGGAAGATCTCTTTAGATTTAAAGATACAGATTTAGAGATACAGCGCGGAAACAGGCCCTTCGGCCCACCGAGTCCGTGCCGCCCAGCGATCCCCGCACATTAACCCTATCCTACACACACTAGGGACAATTTTTACATTTACCCAGTCAATTAACCTACATACGTGTACGTCTTTGGAGTGTGGGAGGAAACCGAAGATCTCGGAGAAAACCCACGCAGGTCACGGGGAGAGCGTACAAACTCTGTACAGACGGCGCCCGTAGTCGGGATCGAACCTGAGTCTGCGGCGCTGCATTCGCTGTAAGGCAGCAACTCTACCGCCGTGCCACCGTGCCGCCCTTTATAAAATTATAAGAGGCACAGATAGGGTAGACAGTTGGAACCTTCTTTCCCTAGGTGGAAATGTCAAAGGGCATCGCTTGAAGGTGAAAGGGACAACGCGTAAAGGAGATGCGCAGGGGAATTTATTTTTAAACAGAGGGTGGTAGGTGCCTGGAACACACAGCCAGGGGTGGTGGTGGAGCCGGATGGGGTTGTGGTGTTTAAGAGGCTTTTAGATAGGCACATGGTTATGCAGAGAATGGAGTTGAACACCCTTTTTCATCCTGAGTGAAACTCCAATAAAAACCACCTCTAGAATTTTGATTCTACACTTCCCTTGTAAATCCAACACACGATCGCACAGATTCACAGACTGGAAACAGCTTGGAAAGAGTCCATTTGGCCCATCAAGTGTCTCTGAGGATCCTTCAATGCTTCTACTCTGGGGCTGTAGAGAGCATCCTGTCCGGCAACATCACAGTCTGGTTTGAGAACTGCTCTGCCCAGGACAGGAGGGCCCTGCAGAGTGTAGTGCGTTCGGCTGAACGCACCATGGGAACTACACTCGCCCCCCTGCAGGGCCTATACATCAGGAGGTGCAGATCAAGAGCAAGCAAGATCATGAGGGACCCCTACCACCCCAGTAACGGACTGTTCCAGCTGCTACGGTCAGGCAAACGCCTCCGCTGTCACGCTGTGAAAATGGAGAGGATGAGACGGAGTTTCTTCCCACAGGCCATCAGGACTGTTAACTGTTATATCTCCAAGGACTAAATCTTTTTCTGTATTAATTTTAATTTTTGTGCTGTAATTGTAATTTTTTGCACAATCCGCAGTCATTGTCACTTTCATTTCACTGCACATCTTGTATGTGTATGTGACAAATAAACTTGACTTGACTTGAAATCTAATTAGCCCAGCTTCTCTGTACTATCCACAAATGCTGGGCACCTATTGCTTTACGTATCCAGATCCATGAATAACGCTGCAATTGAATCTGTCTCCACCACTCCCTCTGGCAGTGCCTTACAGGCTCCTATCAAACGCTCCAGTTATGCCATTCTCAACCAACAAGAAAACCTTCACATGGATTATATCTGTGAACAAGGAAAGCATCTTTACGAGGGCAAAAGACCAGGGACAAGTGATGGTGTTAAACAGACTGAGCCCGTTATCTACATTTCTTTTTTTTAAATTTTGTCGTGAAACATGCTTCATCGCATTTTCTTGAACATTGAAAGCATTTATCAATACAAGAGGTGTGGTGACCGTAAACCACTACGACCTAAGATAGACACAAAATGTTGGAGTAACTCAGCGGGACAGGCGGCATCTCTGGAGAGAAGGAATGGGTGACCTTTTGGGTCGAGAGCCTTCTTCAGACAAAACTTTTTTGCTGAGTGCATTTGATGTAAAACTTTCATACTCCAAGCCAACAGTCCCCAGAGCAAACCTTCCTGGGGTTTTGGAAAGTGGATCCCACCAAACATAGAAACATAGGAAATAGGGGCAGGGGTAGGCCATTCGGCCCTTTGAGCCAGCATCGCCATTCAATATGATCATGGCTGATCATCCAGAATCAGTACCCTATTCCTGCTTTCTCCCCATATCCTTTGATTCCGTCAGCCCTAAGGGCTATATCTAAATCTCTCTTGAATACATGCAGTGAATTGGCCTCCACCGCCTTCTGTAGCAGAGAATTGCACAGATTCACAACTCTCTGGCTGAAACGGGTTTTCCTTATCTCAGTCCTAAATGGCCTACCCCTTATTCTTAAAGTGAGATCCTTGGTTCTGGACTCCCCCAACATGGGGAACATTTTTTCCTGCATCTAGCCTGTCCAATCACTAAAGAATTTAAAATCTTTCTACAAGATCCCCTCTCATCCTTCTAAATTCCAGTGAACCTAAGCCCAGTCGATCCATTCTTTCATCAAACGATCAACGTATGCTGTCTTTGTGTCTCATGAGCACAATGTATTTGCAAAGATGCACATAACTAGATGGTAAGATTGTTTTTGGCTTTGCATAATGCCTATCACTCTTTGTGGGTTTGTCTGTGAGCAAAGTAGTAGCTTACAGAAATGTAAAGCTTCCTGTATGTCTCAATGCAACCTGCAAATATCCGCTATGCATAACCTGTCAAATCTTACTTTCAGTCGTTTTGGCTTGAAACATTTTGATTCAGATGGTTTTTGAATGCAAGGCACAAACAATAGGAGGTGCTAAAGTAAAAGAGGCTTGCGGCAGTATTGTGTCACCCACAAAACGTCATCTATTCTTTCTTTCCAGAGATGCTGCCTGTCCCGCTGAGTTACTCCAGCATTTTGTGTCTATCTACAATACAATACAATACAATATATCTTTATTGTCATTGTACAGGGGTACAACGAGATTGGGAATGCACCTCCCACACGATGCAATAATTGAATTAGCTAGTCAGTATTAATTTAAACAACAACAACCCAACGAAACAAATTGTAACAGTTTTAAGACAGAATAAAGTGCAAGTAGATCTGTGCCGGATCACTGTGCGTTGTGACCATCCGGCTCAGCAGGACCGGTTCATAGCAGCTATGGCCCTGGGGATGAAGCTGTTCCTGAGTCTGGAGGTGCGGGTGTAGAAGGCCTTGTATCGTCTGCCCGATGGAAGGAGTTCGAACAGACTGTTGCAGGGGTGTGAAGAGTCTTTGTGGTTGCTCTCTATGGTGCAGCGGTACATTGTCGTCAGCAGCTGTTGGGGTAGACCTGACTTCTTCAGTGTTCTTAGGTAGAACAGCCGTTGCTGTGCCTTCTTGACCAGCGCAGCAGTGTTATTGGACCATGTTAGGTCCTCTGAAATGTGAGTGCCCAGAAACTTGAAGCTGGACACTCTCTCCACACTGTCCCCGTTGATAAAGATCGGGGCGTATTCCCCGTTATGTGACCTACGGAAGTTGATGATCAGCTCCTTGGTCTTGGTGGTATTTAGGGACAGGTTGTTATCAGAGCACCAGTCCGCCGGGTTCTGCACCTCCGCTCTGTATTTTGTTTCATCACCGTTGGTGATCAGCCCGATCACAGTTGTGTCGTCTGCAAACTTGGCAATGGTGTTGGTGTCGAATGCAGGAACACAGTCGTGTGTGAAGAGGGAGTAGAGCTTGGGGCTCAGAACACAGCCCTGTGGTGTGCCGGTACTCAGGGTGATAGTGGAGGACAGGTGCGGGCCCATTCTCACTGCCTGCGGTCGCTCCAGCAGGAAGTCCAGGATCCAGTAGCATAATGACAAGCTGAGGCCTAGCTGGTGGAGTTTGGTGATGAGCTTGGTGGGGATGACCGTGTTGAAGGCAGAGCTATAGTCAATGAATAGCATCCTCACGTACGTGCCCTGTCTCTCCAGGTGAGTCAGGACAGTGTGAAGAGCCAGAGAGATGGCGTCCTCTGTGGATCTATTTGCCCTGTATGCAAATTGATGTGGGTCCAGTGAGTCAGGGATGCTGGATTTGATGTGTGAGAGGACCAGCCTTTCAAAGCACTTCATGACTATTGGAGTTAGGGCAACCGGACGGTAGTTGTTCAGGTCGGTGATCTTTGCTTTTTTCGGCACCGGCACTATGGTAGCCGACTTCAGGCACTTGGGAACTGTAGCCAGAGATAGTGACAGGTTAAAGATCCTGGTGAATACCTCAGCCAACTGTTCAGCACAGTCCTTAAGTACCCTTCCTTGAACTCCACCCGGGCCTGCAGCCTTGCGTGGGTTGACCCTTTGCAGAGCGCGTTGTACTTCCTGTGTACTCAGTTGCAAGACCAGTCTCTCCGCCTCGGCTGGGGTTCTTCCACTCAAGGTGGTGTTGCCAGTTTCGAAGCGGGCAAAAAAGGTGTTAAGCTCGTTGGTTAGTGTCATATCACTGTGGGGGCAGGCAGGGCTGCTCTGGTAGCCAGTGATGTCCCTGACACCCTGTCACATGCTTCTGGTGTCCGTGGTGTTGATGTGGTCTTCCACCCGTTGCCTGTGGGTGTCTTTGGCCCTTTTAATACCTCTGTTCCGGTTTGATCTGGCAACACTATGCTGAAGTGTCACCAGATTTAAAGGCATTGTTGCGTGCCCTCAGCAGGTTCTTTGGTCTTAGTGCTTAATGGTCACACACCTCTTGTATTGATAAATGCTGTCAACGGTAAAAAAAAAGTGATAGAGCATGTATAACAACAAAATTGTTATTGTCTTCCAAAAGGTGCATTAAAGTAATGCTGTAAGGGTGGACTTACACTCTTGAGATAGTGCAGTTAGTCAGTTTGTGCGAAATACTGCACCCATGCACTCCACCCGCCCCTGTTCCCCTGTGCACAAAGACTTCGTCTCATGCATGATAATCCAGGGTTTGCAAATATAGAGTATGCAAATACCTTAGTGTAAAATTCCTGCCTCAGGTGAAGATCATAGATAGACACAAAAATGCTGCCTGACCCGCTGAGTTACTCCAGCTTTTTGTGTCTTTCTTTGGTTTAAACCAGCATCTGCAGGTCCTTCTTACACAATAAAAAAACTCTTGGCTGTTTATTTATATACAGGTGCTGGACTTTTTTGTTGGTTATTATAGTCTTTACAGGGTACTATGCTTACATTGTAGATCAATTCCCTAGGCCGATTGATCCATGCCTGACTTTCGTATTGCTGACCTGATCTATGATCCATGCCTGGTTTTTGTAGTGTTATCTGTATTATGCTGCTGATTAACATCGTTTCACTTTGTAACTGTGATGTGTGCCATGCAGAGGTTTTCTCACTTGCTCTCTGCATTGTATTTGTAATAAAACGCTTATATAGAAGTTAATATATATAGCAGCATAATACAGATAACACTACAAAAACCAGGCATGGATCATAGATCAGGTCAGCAATACGAAAGTCAGGCATGGATCAATCCGCCTAGTCAAGTCAAGTCAAGTCAATTTTATTTGTATAGCACATTTAAAAACAACCCACGTTGACCAAAGTGCTGTACATTTGATTAGGTTCCAATAGAAAAAAAATGAAAACATACAGTAGCACGCAAACAGTTCACAGCGCCTCCTCAATGAGCCTCAAACGCTAGGGAGTAGAAATATGTTTTGAGCCTGGACTTAAAGGAGTCGATGGAGGGGGCAGTTCTGATCGGGAGAGGGATGCTGTTCCACAGTCTAGGAGCTGCAACCGCAAAAGCGCGGTCACCCCTGAGTTTAAGCCTAGACCGCGGGATAGTGAATAGCCCCATGTCGGCCGATCTGAGGGACCTGGAGTTAGAGAGGGGGGTTAGAAGATTTTTGATGTAGGGGGGGGAGTGTCCATTTAGGGCTTTATACGTGAATAGGAGGAGCTTGAAGTTGATTCTGTACCGTACAGGGAGCCAGTGGAGAGAGGCCAGAATCGGGGTGATGTGGTCCCTTTTACGGGTACCCGTCAGGAGTCTCGCTGCGGCGTTTTGGACCAGTTGCAGGCGGGACAGGGAAGATTGGCTGATCCCAGTGTATAGGGAGTTGCAGTAGTCTAGGCGGGAGGAAATGAAAGCGTGAATGATTTTTTCTGTGTCGTCGAATTTGAGGAAAGGTTTGATTTTAGCTATGGTTCGAAGTTGGAAGATTGATCTACATACATATCATATCATATCATATATATACAGCCGGAAACAGGCCTTTTCGGCCCTCCAAGTCCGTGCCGCCCAGCGATCCCCGTACATTAACACTATCCTACACCCACTAGGGACAATTTTTACATTTACCCAGCCAATTAACCTACATACATATCAGTTGTGCAGTTGCAAGTAAGAGTACAATTGTTCCATTTTGGGACACATGACAATAAAACACTCTGATTTCTTGACTAAATCAGCACCAATAAATAAAGGGTATGCCAGCAGGACAGGCAGCATCTGTGGAGAGAAGGAATGGGTGACGTTTCTGGCCGAGACCTTTCTTCAGTCTGAAGAAGGGTCTCGACCCGAAACGTCACCCATTCCTTTTCTCCACAGATGCTGCCTGTCCTGCTGACTTACTCCAGCATTTTGTGTCTATCTTCGTTGTAAACCAGCATCTGGTGTTCCTTTTTACACAATAAAGGATGTTACTGTATCTATTAATGTTGCAATAAAGGATATTAAACTGTACAACTCCCCCTTCTGTCGTGGGGTAGACTGACTCCCCTTACCCCCCCCCCTCCCCAATCTTTACACATCCCCAATCCTGGACTTTCCACTCGTAACTTTAATTTCATGTTTCATATATCTTGTGTTTTATGACTGTTGGCATAAACAGTCCCTCCTGGGATAAATAAAGTTCTATCCTATGTTTTCAAGAGAGAGTTAGGTCTAGATCTTAGGGCTAGATGGAGCTCTTAAGGATAGCAGAGTCAGGTGGTATGGGGAGAAGGCAGGAACGGGGTACTGATTGAGAATGATCAGCCATGATCATATTGAATGGTGGTGCTGGCTCGAAGGGCTGAATGGCCTACTCCTGCACCTATTGTCTATGTTTCCTATCGTATCGCATTGTTATCCATTAGTTAGCTTCCAACTTTTGTATGAAGCACAAAACCTGTTTGATTTTACTGTATTGTGATACTCTCTGATCAGCAAACATGCCTTGGTCTGATAGAATCAGATAGAGTCTGAAGAAGGGTCTCGACCCGAAACGTCACCCATTCCTTCTCTCCTGAGATGCTGTCTGACCTGCTGAGTTACTCCAACATTTTGTGAATAAATACCAATGATAGAATCAATTGCTCTGTGGAGAATTATTTTCCATTCATAAATTCAAGTTTCCAGCCTTGACCAGGATAGGGACAATGATGGGGTGGGGGGGGGGGGCGATCGGCCAATCAGCGGCCGGTGGACGCCGCGCGATTCTGTAAACCTTCCTCCCATTGGTGGAGGGGGATCTGATCATCTCGGCGATTGGCGCTCCTGTCTCCGCCAATGGGAGAAACGCACGTTCCGATTGGGCGCAGATCGACGCCCGGCGCGGCCGCCGATTGGGCGCAGGGGAGAGAGGGGCGCGGCGGGTGCGATTGGCGGAGGGACACGTCAGTCAGCGGCGAGGCGGGGCGGGAGCCGGACGGGGGCGCTGATTGGGTGAGGAGGCGCGGCGGCTGCAGGTCCCGCCCTCCGCCCCGAGTGAGGAGACGCGGCGACGGCGGCGGCGCGAGGGAAGGTGAGGCCGCGCCGGTTGGCGGGCGGGCGGGCGGGCGCGCGGGTGGACGGGAGGACATGTCGTCGTCGTTGCTGCTGCTCTCGCCACCGCTTCCCTATCTCCATTCTTCTTTCTCCCTCTCTATTCTTCTTTCTCTCTCTCTTTTTGTCTTCCTGTCCCTCTCCACTCTTCCCCCTTATTTCTCTCTCCCCCCCCTCTCCCCCCCCCTCTCTCCCCCCCTCTCTCCCCCCTCTCTCTCCCCCCTCTCTCTCCCCCCCCCTCTCTCCCCCCCCTCTCTCCCCCCCTCTCTCTCCCCCCTCTCTCTCCCCCCTCTCTCTCCCCCCTCTCTCTCCCCCCCCTCTCTCCCCCCCCTCTCTCCCCCCCTCTCTCCCCCCCTCTCTCCCCCCCTCTCTCTCCCCCCTCTCTCTCCCCCCTCTCTCTCCCCCCTCTCTCTCCCCCCCCTCTCTCCCCCCCCTCTCTCCCCCCCTCTCTCCCCCCCTCTCTCTCCCCCCTCTCTCTCTCCCCCCCCTCTCTCTCCCCCCTCTCTCTCTCCCCCCCTCTCTCCCCCCCCTCTCTCCCCCCCTCTCTCCCCCCCTCTCTCCCCCCCTCTCTCCCCCCCTCTCTCCCCCCCTCTCTCCCCCCCTCTCTCCCCCCCTCTCTCCCCCCCTCTCTCTCCCCCTCTCTCCCCCCCTCTCTCCCCCCTCTCTCTCTCTCCCCCTCTCTCTCTCTCCCCCCTCTCTCTCTCTCCCCCCTCTCTCTCTCTCCCCCCCTCTCTCCCCCCTCTCCCCCTCCCCTCTCCCCCTCTCTCCCCCCCTCTCCTCCCCCTCTCTCCCCCTCCCCTCTCTTTCCTCTCCTCCCCTCTCTTTCCTCTCCCCCTCCCCTCTCTTTTTCTCTTCCCTCTCTTTCTCTGTCTCTTTCTCTCTCTCCCCCCTCTCTTTCTCTCTCTCCCCCCCTCTCTTTCTCTCTCTCCCCCTCTCTTTCTCTCTCTCCTCCCTCTCTCTCTCTCCCACCTCTCTTTCTCTCTCTCCTCCCCTCTTTCTCTCTCTCTCCCCTCCCCCTCTTTCTCTCTCTCCCCCCTCTTTCTCTCTCTCCCCCTCTCTTTCTCTCTCTCCCCCTCTCCCTCTCTTTCTCTCCCCCCCTCTCTTTCCCTCTCTCTCTCCCCCCCCCTCTCTTTCTCTCTCCCCCCCTCTCTCTCTGAATGGATGGGTGTTTTGGTTAAAGTTGGGTGTGAACATTACTGCGTATGACACTATTGAATGAGTGGACACAGAATGCAGGAAGAGATTTTGCAGTTTTTGTTTTGTGCATACATTTTCAATTCTGAATAAAGTTTATGTTTTAAGTCAAAATATTCCCTTCGTCCACAATCTCGGGTCCTTATGCTTGTGGACATTGAGGGGTAGAGTCCTGTGGGGCCATCCCTCAAACAAGGGAAAGAATAGTGTAGGAAGGAACTGCAAATGCTGGTTTACACCAGAGATAGAAGCAAAATGCTGGAGTAACTCAGCGAGACAGACAGCATCTCTAGATAGAAGGAATGGGTGACATTTCGAGTCGAGACCCTTAGATTGAGAGTTGGGGGATAGGGAGACTAGAGATATGGCAGGGTATGGTGTAAAAATGACAAATCAAAGCAGATGTGGATCAAGTAAATGTAGAATGGATCATTGTTAGCTGAGGAGAAGGTGACAATGAGGCATACATATCATTTCAGGGAGCCACTAGTGGGAAGGGTGTTTTGTTTAAAGTTGGGTGTGAACACAACGGAGTATGACATTATTGAATGTTCAGACACAGAATGCAGGAGTTTTTGCAGAATTTTTGTTTTGTATATATATATTTTTTGAAATCAAGAAGTCCCTCCACAGATGCTGCCTGACCTGCTGACTTCATCCAGCTCTTTGTTTTTTTTGCTCCAGATTCTGCCATCTGTAGTCTCTTGTGTCTCTTTATTTTATTATTCGCTGCTGTGATGAACATTTGTGCAAATGTTGGCTGGATTTAAGCAAAGAAGGTTGGAAATACTCAACGAAGCTTGGAGAAGTCAGAAAGCTGTCGGCCTTAGGTGGTGATTTGAAATGGTTGTGGTTGTAGTGCACAATGGAACTGGACACCTTTGCATGCATGTGTAGGAAGGAACTGCAGATGCTGGTTTAAACCGAAGATAGATACAAAATGCTGGAGTAACTCAGCGAGACGGGCAGCATCTCTGGATAGGAGGAATGGGAGACGCTTTTTCAGACTTCTTCAGGGTCTCCAAAACGTTACCTATTCCTTCTCTCCAGAGATGCTGCCTGTCCCGCTGAGTTACTCCAGCATTTTTTTGTCCATCATTGTATTCATGACGAGCAGGTGATATTGATTCAGCGACACACGGACAGTTGTAGGAGATATGGATGTTGAGAAACTTAAATTAATGGTTTTAAAACAAAATAAAACTGCTGGTGATAATTGTCCAGGTTGTGCTGCATTTGTTAGGAGTGGGTTTTATGTTCTGGGTCAATTATCCTTTATTGGAACTGGGGATGGTGTTAAATGCTGGTGTTATTTGTCTTGGAACAAAAGAAACTGAAGCTATGAAATGTTTTAAAGAGCAATGCAATTTTATGTTGGGTTTTGTGATCATTAAATTGAGTTTTAAAACCTTCAATGAGAAGTGAGAGTATTAGGGTATTGGGTAAAGAAAGTTTTAGGACGTTATATTACTGTTGTACAGATGTTGCTGAGGCTGCATTTGGAGTTTTGTGTTCAGTATTGGTCACCTTGCTATAGGAAGGATGCTGCAGAGCGTGGAGTGCAGAGAAAATTTACAAGGATGTGAGGGAAGGAACTGCTGATGCTGGTTTAAACCGAAGATAGACACAAGCTGGAGTATAAGGAAATAACTGCAGATGCTGGTACAAATCGATTTATTCACAAAATGCTGGAGTAACTCAGCAGGTCAGGCAGCATCTCGGGAGAGGAGGAATGGGTGATGTTTTGGGTCGAGACCCGTCTCCAGATCTGGAGAAGGGTCTTGACCTGAAACATTACCCATTCCTTCTCTCCAGAGATGCTGCCTGACCAGCTGAGTTACTCCAAGTTTGCAAGGATGTTGCCAGAACTCGAGGGCCTGAGCTAGGCGAGAAATTTGGCAAGCTGGAACTAAAATTATGAGGTGAATTGATCGGATGAATGCATAGAGTCCTTTACCCACGGTAGGGGAATCAAGAACTAGACGGCATGAGTTTTAGGTAAGGGGGGAAACATTTGATAGGAACCTTGCCGCGTGACTTTTCCGCTCAGAATGTAGTCGGTATATGTAATGAGCTGCCAGAGGAAGAAGTTGAGACGGGTACTGTAACATTTAAAAGACATTTAGACAGATACGTGGATAGGAAAGGTTTAGGGACGGCACAGTGGCGCAGAGGTAGAGTTGCTGCCCTACAGTGCCGGAGACCCAGGTTCGATCCTGACTACAGGTGCTGTTTGTAAGGTGTTTGAGTTCTCCCTGTGACCCCGTGGGTTTTCTCTGGGTGCTCCGGTTTCCTCTGACACTCCAAAGACGTACAGGTTTGTTGGTTGTGTGGGGAAAAAAACTGCAGATGCTGGTTAAAATCAAAGGTAGTCACACAATGCTGGAGTAACTCAGCGGGTCATGCAGCATCTCAGGATAGAAGGAATGGGTGGTGTTTCGGGTCGAGACCCTTCTTCCGTCTGAAGAAGGGTGTGCATGACCCGCTGAGTTACTCCAGCATTGTGTGTCTACCTTCAGGTTTGTTGGTTAATCAGCTTGGTTCAAACTGTAAATTGTCCCGAGTGCTCTTGTAGGGGTGGTCGGTGTGGACTCAAGGGCCTGTTTTCGTGCTGTATCTCTAAAGTTTAAAGGGATGTGGGCAAATGGGACTAGACTAAGTGGCTTAACTTAGTACTTTGTGTGTTTCATTGTTCATACCATTGCGGAATACGAAATGCTGTTCCTCCATCTTGATCTGGCTCAATCACAGTAGACTAACGTCTACTATAAACCCACTGTCCCACAGTTATCTGGGCTACAGTGCCCACACTGCCTCTTACAAAGACTCATTCCCCTACTCCCAATAGCTCCTCTGACACATTTCTAAAATGTAATTAATGACTATGCATCTTGGAGCAGTGTTCTATCAGAGATCTGTTTTAATTCTGTCTGTGCCCAGAAACTAGCCCTCCTGTGATTGATGAGCAATTTGGATTTGTGTAATGCATATGTGTTATTCTAGTTATCAATGTGTGTCCTTTTGTAATCTAATCTTTTTCACCCGAAGGGTGGTGGGTGCATGGAACAAGCTGCCAGAGGAGGTAGTTGAGGCACGGACTATCCCAACATTTAAGAAACGGTTAGACAGGTACATGGACAGGACAGGTTTGGAGGGATATGGGCCAAACGTGGGCAGGTGGGACTAGTGTAGCTAGGACATGTTGGCCAGTGTGGGCAAGTTGGGCTGAAGGGCCTGTTTCCACATAGTATCACTCATATTGATCTTACCATCATGTTGGCGTTTATGGGAGGTTTGTGTAAATGGATGCATTGCACACTTTACAACAATGACTGTTCTGTACTTTCAGAGCTCTTCATTGGCGCTAAAGAACTTTGAGACATCCTGACAGTGACATGAAAGGCACTATATAAATGCAAGGTTTGTTCTATTTCTTTCTCCTGTTCTATCCCGTGACTGTATAAATTAGAAATGAAATTTCTAACTTACATCTCCATCTGTTTCTACCTGTCCTTCTGCATTCTCTTTCATAAGGTCGTAAGTGATAGGAGCCGAATTAAGCCGTTCGGCCCATCAAGTCTGCTCCACCATTCAATCAAGGCTAATCTATCTCTCTCTCCCAACCCCATTCTCCTGCCTTCTCCCCATAACCCCTGACACCCATACAAATCAACAATCTATCTCTGCCTTAAAAAATATCTATTATCTCCATAATTATATCCAAAATATCCCTAAAAAATCTACCCACTCCCAGGACCACAGACTTTATTCAAACAAGGAATTCAAACTGCTGCATGCAACATCTTTGAGGTGAAGGGTCTCGACACAAAATGTCTCCCATTCCTTCCAATAATGGGCAGAGATGCTGCCTGTCCCAGTGAGTTACTCCAGAGTTTTGTGCCTGTATTAATTGTCAGTTTTGTTGCTGACTCTCCTTCCAGCTGAAGCCTCTTATTTCATTATATCACACCCCCCCTGACGACTTTACAATCTCTGCTCTTTGCTGATGGAGTCATTGGTAGAAATAGCGTCTGTGATGGTGGATTTTCCTTGAACGTCCTACCAAGTCGTGCTGTCAATACTAATGTTAAAATGCATCAAATGCAACCAAACTTGAATTCTGTTCAATACGGTGGCATAGCGGTAGAGTTGCTACCTTACAACGCCAGAGACCTGGGTTCGATCCTGGCTACGGGTGCTGTCTATCCGTAATTTGTATGTTCACCCGTCATTTGCGTAGGTTTTCTCTGAGAACTTTGGTTTCCTCCCACACTCGAAAGATGTACAGGTTTGTAGGCTAATTGGCTTGATATAAATGTAAATTAAAAAGTGCCCCTAGTATAGGATAGTTTTAATGTGCGGGGATCGCTGGTCAGTGTGGATTCGATGTGCCGAAGCGCCTGTTTCCGCACTGTACCTCTAAACTAAACTAAACATGTCACCAGAATTGTATGGGAAAAAAACTGCAGGTGCTGGTATAAATCGAAGCTAGACAAAAAATGCACCACCCTTTGTGTGAAAAAGCTACCCCTCAGAGTAGGCCATTTAGAACGGAGATGAGGAAGAACTTTTTCAGTCAGAGAGTGGTGAAGGTGTGGAATTCTCTGCCTCAGAAGGCAGTGGAGGCCAGTTCGTTGGATGCTTTCAAGAGAGAGCTGGATAGAGCTCTTAAGGATAGCGGAGTGAGGGGGTATGGGGAGAAGGCAGGAACGGGGTACTGATTGAGAGTGATCAGCCATGATCGCATTGAATGGCGGTGCTGGCTCGAAGGGCTGAATGGCCTACTCCTGCATCTATTGTCTATTCCTATTAAATCTTTTCCCCTTCACCTCAAACCTATGACCTCTGGTCCTCGATTCGCCTACTCTGGGCAAGAGACTGTGCATCTACCTGATCTATTCCATGCTTGATTTTATACTCTTCTATGAGATCATCCCTCATCCTCCTGCGCTCCAAGGAATAGAGTCCGAGCCTACTCAATCTGTTATGTATTGTATTCAGTAGCTAATACCTATTTAAATAGCAGGTTTAATTATTAAATAGTAGCATTAGATGCTTTTGTTTTCATCTGAAATTTAAAACTAGAATTTCAAATTTTGTAGCGTAAAACTTTTTTACTTTAGAATTGGAATTGTTCTTTGGTGCTCGGAATGCAGAAAAATTAAGTTTCTCGTTACAATTTCAATTTGTTGGTTTTGTTTTTAAAGTCAGAATTAACTCTTGCAGTGCACCAAAACAGGGGTGGATGAGTTATAATTGAATCAAGTTTCTCATGTCCTCAAACAAAAATGGAGAAATGTGGTCTGTTGCCAGCACAGATTGAGGTGAGACACAAAATGCTGGAGTAACTCAGCGGGACAGGCAGCATCTCTGCAGAGAAGGAATGGGTGATGTATCAAACCAAGACCCGTCTTCAGACTAGAGTCTGGTGATGGGTCTCGACCCGAAACATCACCCATTCCTTCTCTCCAGAGATGCTGCCTGTCCCGCTGAGTTACTCTAGAATTTTGTGTCCATCTTTGGTTTAAACCAGCATCTGCAGTTCCTTCCTACACAGATTGAGGTTATCTCGTTTGATTACAGTGTTTTAATAATTTTTGAATCTAAACTAAAATAATAGCAGTGAGGTTAAATGTTCATTATGGCGAACCTTTTTTCTCATTGTCTATACTGGTGAATTTGTATTTTCTATTTTTTTTTAACAAAGCAGAAACCATTGGAACATTGTTTAACATTGTAGAGATACAGCATGGAAACAGGCCCATCAGCCCACGAGTCTGAGACAACCAGCGATCACCCCGTACATTAGCACTATCCTCCACGCGAGGGCCAATTTACAAATTACAGAATCCTACAAACCTGTTAACCTATTAACCTACAAACCTGTATGTCTTTGGGCCATGGGAGGAAACCGGAGCACGCAATGAAGACCCATGTGGTCACAGGGAGAACGTACAAACTCCGTACAGACAGCATCCGTAGTCAGAATTGACGTCGGGTCTCTGGTGCTGTAAGGCAGCAACTCTACGCTGCGCCATTGTGTCGCCCTTTTTCTTTTAGAATTAGTCATGAAGTAGGAACACAACTTCGTAAATCAGAAGAGCAAATTAGGCAAGACAGCCCATTAAGTCTACTCCACCATTCAATCATGGCTGATTCATCCTTCCCTTTCAACCCCATTCTCCTGCTTTCTCCCCATAGCCGTTGATACTCTTGCGAACCAAGATTCTAGCAATCTCCACTTTAAAAGTACCCAATGGCGGCCTCCACAGCCGTCTGTTGCAATGAATTCCACAGATTCACCACCCTCTGACTAAATAAATTCCTCTTTATCTCCTTTCTAAAGGTACGTCCTTTTGCATTAACTCAATTTTAACAACACACTGAAAGCATTTGGCGTATCATGTTGCATCTGTGAAACAGGAAGGAGTTCATGTCAGAGAGCTTCCCTTCCTGCCTAAGCACAGTGTAGCCTTTTTTATTTTGAGCTCAAATTTATAGTTTTTCAGAGAACTACCAGCTTCCTGGTCTTCTGTGCACTCAGGCGAAAGATATATCTGGAAGCTTGCTCCGGTTTGAATTGCACAGTTTGTGTTAATCTTGAACATGCTTCTGCCTGAAAGACTGCCTGTAATCGTTTGTGATCTCGCACATGTGCTCAACCTTGCTTGCCTGGAGGTCACACTTGATGTGTTCTTACATGACTAGACTTTGTGTGCAGAAATGCAGCAAGATTATATCAAACATCGAAACTGCATCTAATTCTCAGGGTGTAGGAAGGAACTGCAGATGCTGGTTTAAACCGAAGGTAGACGCAAAATGCTGGTGTAACTCAGCGGGACTGGCAGCATTTGTGGAGAGAAGGAATAGATGACCTTCCGGGCCGAGACCCTTCAGCCACTGAAGAAGAAGACTGAAAAGGGGTCTTGACCCGAAACATCACCCATTCCTTCTCTCCAGAGATGCTGACTCTCCCACTGAGTTACTCCAGCTTTTTATATCTATCTTTAATTCTATTGCTTTGGGAGACAACATTTTGTCTTCATTGCTCGCTTATCTCTGCAAGTCTTCCTGTGTACTTTTTGTACACAGGCCCCTTGGACCTTTGTAAAATAGGATCTACTATGTTCTATATTTTCGTCCAATGCAAATGCCAAGCTATTGATTTAAATGCAAGAAGCATCCAAGATCTTTGTGCTACCATTGCTCTCGTTTCTGCTATTTCCATATAAAATGGCTTCATTTGAATGCTGGTGTTGGGTTGACTGAGCAACCTCTGCAGCACAGCCAGGTGAAGGGTTTGTGCTTTGCTGATAGATTCTGTAATGAATTTGTGTGATCTAAGAGCTGACTGACAAATCAAAGGAATTTGGAAGCATAGAAACGAGTACGGCAGTGCATGTTGAATGGTCTAACCCTCTGTGTACTTAAAACAACATCTGAATTATGCATTCCCACATCGGTTTTCTCCAGTTGAATCCTGTCCCAAAGATGTGTGGATTTGTAGGTTAATCAGCCTCCAAAATGCCAATAGTGTGTACAGGGTGGCTGAGAAAGTGGGATAACATTCAACTAGTGTGAACTGATGGTCAGCCAGGCCTCGATGTGTCTACACAAACTACAAAAGCTTCCATTCTCTGACCCATGGAAGCATTCCTGCTATAAAATGTATGAGGTTAACCCAATCTATTCAGACTTTTCAGTGAAATACTCTGTGGTGTGTGTAAATGCTTTTTGGTAAGGTGGAGGAATTAAATTAATATTGGTCAGGATAAAACTCTCCTGGAATTTGGTTGTTTCCATGTTGTCTTAAGCCGATGTTCTCCTCAATTTAAGACTTTAATTAATTAATTGATATTTCAACTACTTATAATCTTTGTACAGTGAGAATTAGTTCAACTGTTTGGTGCTTAAAGTAATTGTTTCTGTTCCATTTTAGTGCTAAATGTGCTTAAAATGTACAGAGCTTTTCAATGTAAATATTCTATGGACAGGTTTTGTGAATATTGCATTATATCAAACAGAATGTGCAGTGCATTAGTAGAGTTGCTGCCTCACAGAGCCAAGACCCGGGTTTAATCCTGACAGTGGGTGCTGTCTGTACTGAGTTCATGCATTCTCCCTGTGACTGCGTGGGTTTTCTCCGGTTTCATCCCACGTTACAAAGACGTGCCGGTTTGTAGGTTAATTGGTTTCTGTAAATTGCCCTTACTGTGTAGGATGTGAAACATAGAACTAGTGTGCAGAGGAGATCATTGGTTGACGCTGACTCGGTGGGCCGTAGGTCCTGTTTCCGTTCTGTATCTCTGAATTAAACTCAACAGAACAGACTTGCTAGATTTATCCCATGTTTCAAATATCAAATCTACACTGGTTAGTTCATTATAATTATCCAAATAAATTGGCTCCAATCAGGCTGTGGTGGTTTCTGAATTTCGGAGCGATCCGTAATAAAACCTTCGGCAAGTGACAACATTTTCTTTGTTCCTATTCTCAACCTATATTTACTTGATCGAGGAGCCTTCTAGAATATCTTCCCCTTTTGCTCCTCTCATGAAAATGCTTTTCCCTGGGATACTAAGTTACCAGCACTGCCTCTCCTTCAACTCTGTCTCTGAGATGGCAACATTATTATAGGTGTTCACCCCCCCCCCCCCCCCCCACCATCCCCTGTGTTAATTAAGGCTTTTGTGCTCGTCTCCATGCATTAAAATAGAAACATTTTACAATTTACCATTGAGTTCCCTTGATGTTCACTTGTTTGTTCTGCCTACTGGACTTAATTTATTTTTCTCCAAGGAACGTGTTTCTACCTAAATAACCCAATTCAGTTTTATCCTTGCCCAACACAATAGCCAATCTCTCAGCAAGGGTGCTGGTCCCACTCTGGGTAATGTGCAACCCCTCCTGCTTCCATAGGTCCCACCTACCCCAAAGCAGTCCTGGTGATCCGGGCACCTAAAGCCCACCCTTCTGCACCACCCCCTCAACCATGCAGTTACCTCGCCTATCCTTCCACACTCACTGTGGTGCTGGAAGCAATTTGGATATTGCAAGCGGGAGAGTCAAGGACATACTCAGAATAAAATGACATCCTGCGGTCATAGCCACAGAATTAAAGGACGTTCCTTTAGGAAGGAGATGAGGAGGAATTTGTTTAGTCAGAGGATGGTGAATCTTTGGAATTCTTTGCCGCAGATGGCTGTGGAGGCCAAGTCAGTTTTTAAGACAGATCGTTAGATTCTTGATTGGCACAGGTGTCAGGGGTTATGGGGAGAAAGCAGTCGCATGGGGTTGGGAGGGAGAGATAGATCAGAAATGATTGAATGGCGGAGTAGACTTGATGGCTGAATGGTCTAATTCTGCTCCTATCACATGACCTTATTACAATACTTAAGGACCTGCTTATAAAACAGCTACCTAATTTGTCGTAGAACCTGGTGTCTTCTACCGATGTCATTGGTAGTTATAAATGAATCAACTGTGGCAATATGTTCACTTGTTTGGATTGTGACAGACGAGTATTTTCCACAATTACAGAAAGGTGCCTGCATTTGTTCTGCGTTTCCTTCTTGGAGAGAAAGCAGGGTGTGATAGAAATCTTGGACAGAATGCTGCTGCTGCTAAGGCACTTCAGCTTGCCACTTGGTTAAGCATTATAGCACAGTCCCTCATTTTTCACCCAAGGCAACACTAATGTATGGACATAGTTACAAAAATCCAGCTATTATAACAAAGGAAGTCTATCTACTTTTGTTCTAAGGTTTGATTGGAAGCGTAATAATAAAAAAAACAGCTTAATATTTGCAGACCTAAAGTCTGATTCTTAAAATGATCGTAAATGGGCTTGTGGCCAAGATTTTGTTGCTGGGAACAAAAATAATGAACTGCATGTATCTTTTTAATGCAGCTCTAATTGCGTTAAGTTAACACCCATGAGCATTGACCCAAACATTGGCAACAATGTCCTCGATTGAAAATGCATTTGAGGCTTTCATTTCATCTGATAGCATATTGTGAGGAGTTTAAGGGTTTGAGCATGAATCTAGTAGGAGGTATAAAATTACTCAATCTGAACATTGTGCAGGAAAAAAAATGGAATATCACTGATTGCATCTTGCTTGTTGCTTTTAGTTTGAGCCCTGGGGTGTTGTGGTTGTGAAATTGCCAGGCGAGTAAGATTGAGCTAATAATCTTGCGATGAGAGTCGAAATCCCATCGTGGTAGCAGTGGAATTTAAATTTATTTCACCTTTCTCAAGCCGTTAATAATGGGCATCGAATACTGGCCTTGCCACTTGCATTTCTCCTTATTCTGAGGAATGAAACAATGAATATTGCTTCCTATAGTTCATCACTGCCATGTTGCTCACTTTTAACTGTGTATAATAGTTAAATTAATTTAAGATGACTATACTCAATTATCCAAAGTTATCCACTTTGGTGGTAAGAACAAGAAGGCAGATTATTATCTGAATGGTGTCAGATTAGGAAAAGGGGAGGTGCAACAAGACCTGGGTGTCCTTGGACATCAGTCACTGAAAGTAAGCCTGCAGGTACAGCAGGCAGTGAAGAAAGCTAATTTGCATGTTGGCCTTCATAGCGAGAGGATTTGAGTACAGAAGCAAGGAGGTCTTACTGCAGTTGTACAGGGCCCTGATGAGACTACACCTGGAGTGTTGCGTGCAGTTTTGGTCTCCTAATTTGAGGAAGGACTTTCTTGCTATTGAGGGAGTGCAGCATAAGTTCACCAGGTTAATTCCTGGGATGGCGGGACTGACATATGATGAAAGAATGGATCGACTGGGCTTATATTCACTGGAATTTAGAAGGATGAGAGGGGATCTTATAGAAACATATAACATTCTTAAGGGATTGGACAGGCTAGATGCAGGAAAAATGTTCCTGATTTTGGGGAGTCCAGAACCAGGGGTCACAGTTTAAGAATAAGTGGTAGGCCATTCATGTGACTGCGATGAAGAAAGGTTTTTTCATCCAGAGAGTTGTGAATCTGTGGGATTCTCTGCCACAGAAGGCAATGGAGGCCAATTCACTGGATGTATTCAAAAGAGAGTTAGATATGTCTCTTAGTGCTAACTGAAACAAGGGATATGGGGGGAAAGCAGGAACGGCGTACTAATTTTGGATGATCAGCCATGATCATATTGCATGGCGGTGCTGGTTCAAAGGGCCGAATGGCGTACTGCACCGACTTTCTATGTCTATGTTTCTATCTGGGCAATATCTTGCTATTTTGCAGTGTTGTTTAGTTTATTGTCACGTGTACCGAGGTTTAATGAAAAGCTTTGAAGTTTTAAACCATTTGTACAGTTGCAATTGAAGCTAAATCCAGTTGCTCTAATTTTTCTCTTCCAAATCAAAATTGGATCTGCTACTCTTCATCCAAATTATTAGTTAAATTGCGACTATAATTTAAGATATAATGTAGTTAGTCAGATTTTTTTAAATTTCATGAAGTAAATGAATTTTTGTTCCAAAATGGTGCTGCTTTGCAGTAAGAAATACTGGTTGCCCTCCTAATTCTAAACTGGAATGTTTCCTATTTAATTATACTCAGTTGGCATGAATGTTTTCCTGCTGGAGTATGTGTCACTCATTGCTAAATTTTGAAATGTGCACATAACTTGCACATGACTTGAAAAGAAAATTCAATTTAAATCATTTTGTAGTGCCCTGTTACCCTGAAAGGACGTTCTGTAGTTGCTTCTGTCCTTTATCTACATGATTCCTTTGGAATTGCACTCTAGTATTGATTAATCAAAAGCCCTTTCTGTCATGTCTAATTTTACTGAACCGCATTTACATCTGCTATGTACTGTGGACTATTAGTGTCCAGATGTCTTGCTTTCTGTTTGACTCCTTTGTGAGCTGTCCTGTGGGAGTTGTGAAGTGCAGGCTTGTGCTGCAGTGCAAAACAAGGAGGGTGAATGTCGATGGTCTTGAAACAAGGGAACTGGTTCTCCTTGTACAGCAGTTAATTTTTTTAAAAAAATTTTGAGTGGGTAACTGTTTTGTACATGTTGGTCTACATGAGCTCATGCTTTCCAAGGGTGAAAAGGGCAACGTTTATTTGGCTAGCAGAGCAGAATGGTTGGGTGGACTAAAATATCAGTCATTGAACCAAACTTAACTGGCTAAATTGGAAGCTGTGTTAATCTATGCAGCAGGCGTAGAACACCAGTTGCAGATGATTCCTAAACTTTTTATGGTAGTTGAGATGAGCTAAATACACCTACAGAAAGTTGGTAAACTGTTTCCTTAATTGTACAATTATGAATGTTTTGGGAAATTTATTGGGAGGTTGGTGCTTAATAGTACATTAGATTTAGAAAGTGCTTTGCCCAGGAAAGATGGAAATGTGTGTGCAGCATGTAATCCTTGTTTGTGTTTCACTAAATATGTATAATCAAGGGAGGGAATAGGAAGTGATTTGGTTGTTTGGAATTCTGTGCTGGGATTGGAGTAATGTTTAGTTCTTGGCATGTTTGTGTACTTGAATCATGGTTCATTTTAACTGTTTAGGATGAATAGCCAGGGCTGTAGCTGGCCTGAAAATTAACCGTGCTGTTTTCTATTTTGAGTGCCAGATAGACAAAAAGCTGTAGTAACTCAGTGGGACAGGCAGCATCTCTGGAGAGAAGGAATGGGTGACGTTTCGGGTCGAGACCCTTCTTCAAACTGATAGTGCCTGATAGTTGTTTAGCAATCAGTCTGAAGAAGGGTCTCGACCCAGAATGTCACCCATTCCTTCTCTCCCGAGGTGCTGCTTGTCCTGCTGAGTTACTCCAGCATTTTGTGTCTATCTTTGGTCAATAAATATGTATATAATGTTTCTCTACCCCTTTTTCTGGATGATTGAGAAGGGTGCGGTAGATGATAAGCCAGAGAGTTCTTCACTCATAGGCTGGTGTGCAAGGCCCCATCGGACCTTTGCCAAACATCCTTAGCACCACCTCGCCCAGGATTCACAGCAACTGGGACCTCAACGCCTGTCGTCTCGTCGCCCTTTCTCCCGTCATGCAGCGACCCTCTGTGGCTCCAGTTTCAACATACTAGGAGCATGGAGAACCAGCTGGGAACAGACATCGCCACCTCCTCACTTCACTGTCGCACCGAACACCACAGCCCCACCCGGCTCGGACACGTCCCGCAAAGAATGGGTCGCCCTAAACCTGCTCCGCACAGGGGTCGGCCGGTTCAACGCCAACATGCATCGTTGGGGGTTGAGTCCATCAGCAGCCTGCGTGTGTGGAGCAGACCAGCAAACAGCGCAGCACTGCATTCTCGACAGCACTGTCCTCTGTCCCCCTGGTGGAGGGGTAGACCTCATGGCCCTCGACAACAGCACATTGCACTGGCTACAGCGCCTGGAGGGCGTTACATAACTTCTGCTGCCTCAAACGCAAGAAGAAGAAGGTGATAAGGAAGTTAAATGCTCTCTCAAGCAACTAGTGGGTAAAGATACTTTGACACTTGAGATTGCATCTCTTGCAAACTTGTTTTTGGAAGATAACAATCAACTATTGCATTTTGAATATTTAAGATTTTTTGGTTCCGTACTTGTCAGGGGAATTTGACTAATGTCTTTGTTAATGTCTTGGTGCAATGTGTGGATCTGCATGGATGTGATAATTGTCATGCACTGCATAAACTGCTCTCGAGTCTTCTGCAGAATGCAACCTGTAATTTATTTTGCAAAATGTATCTGACCTACATTTTTTCTCATGCAAACTTTTCAGCCATTTATTTGAAAATCATTTCACAGAACCTTATCAGGCGATCAATGAATTGAAATGTCTGACTATTGATATCTGCCAGCATTCATGTATGTGGAAGTTAAATTAATACTGCTTTGGATATTTTTAAACAACTTAGGTAGCATCTTATTTTTAAAAATCTGCTTTACTTTGCTGCATACCTTGCAATCCTGTTTAATGAAGATATTTGTTTAAATGAATGTTTTAAAACAATTAGTATGGTGTAATAGTTGGATGTTCAATTTCCTTGGGTTGTGGACCAACCATATTGATACGACTGCTGAGACGACGTACCAAGTTCTCCACTTCCTTAGGAGATTGAGGAAATTTAGCATGTGTCCAATGACGCGCACAAACTTCCACAGATGCACCATCAAAAGCATATCTTTAAGTTGCATCACAGCTTGGCGTGGGAACAGTTCGTCCCAAGAATGCAAGAAATTGCAGAGTTATGGATGTAGTTCAATCCATCTCACAGACTAGACTTCCCATCATTGAGTCCATCTACACTTCAAGCTGCCTCGGAAAAGCAGCCAAATAATCAAAGACTTGTTTCACTCTGGGGTCATTCCTTCTCCCTGCTCCCATCTTTGCTCTACCTGTTGTACTTTAGTTTGGCTGATTTGAGTGATTGTATCTGTGTATAGTAGATTATATTTGTGTATAGTGATCTGTATTGGATAGCATGCAAAACAAAGCTTTTCACTGTACCTCAGTACAAATAAGTATAATAAACCCAAACTAAAGCTGCAATTGAAAATAGTAGATTTCCCTTGTTGAAACATACTTGGAACTTTAGAGCTAGATGAATTTAAATATTTCTCCAATTTTCAGCTGTCAAATGTTGTGATTATTTGTGCAACTTTTGTTGATGTTTCCTGAAAGATTCAAAGTTTAACTTATAAGGGGAAAGCCATTGCTCTCAACTTGCCATTTGATATTGTATTAGTTAGCAAATGCTTGTCTGAAGAAATGTTATAATTTCCAGCCCAGCTATTGGAAGGATGTCATTGAGTTGGAAAGGGTACATAAGAGATTCGACAATGGGCGACATGGTGGAGCAGCAGTAGAGCTGCTGCCTTAACAGTGCCAGAGACCCGTGTTTGATCCGGATTACGAGTGCTTGTCTTTATGGAATTTGTACATTCTCCCCGTGACCTGCGTTGGTTTTCTCCGGTATCTCTGGTTTTCTCCCACACTCCAAGGATGTACTGGTTTGGAGTTTAGGAAGCTGAGGGGTTACTTGTTGAGGTATACAAAATCATGAAGGGCATGAACAAAGTGAACACTCATAGTCTTTTTCCCCATGGTAGAGGATTCTAAAAGTAGAGGGCATAGGCTTAAGATTTGAGGGGAGAGATTTAAAATAGACCTTGGGCAACTTTTTCATTCAGAGGCCCGTGTCTCGGTTGAGCTGCCAGAGGAAGCTATAGAAACGGGTACAATTACAGCTTTTAAAAGCTATGTGGATAATTATATGGAAATGAAGGGGTTTTGGATATGGGCCAAATGCAGGCAAATGGGACTAGCCCAATATGCTAACTTAATGGGCATGGACAAGGTGAGCTGAAGAGTCGATTTATGTGCTCTACAACTCTGACTCAATGTTTTGTGTAGGAAAATAACTGCAGATGCTGGTACAAATCGAAGGTATCACAAAATGCTGGAGTAACTCAGCAGGTCAGGCAGCATCTAGGAGAGAGGGAATGGGTGACGTTTCGGGTCGAGACCCTTCTGAAGACCAGTCTGAAGAAGGGTCTCGACCCAAAACGTCACCCATTCCCTCTCTCCTAGATGCTGCCTGACCTGCTGAGTTACTCCAGCATTTTGTGATACCTGACTCAATGTTTTGGTATTTAAGGAAATACTGAAAAAACTCAATACATCTGTTTGCCTATTTAATGTGTCTGTTGTGCTAACATGAAGTTGTTGGTTGTACATCTTTGATTTAAAAATAATTAAATGCAAAGCAATTTCCCTGGTTTTTCTGTTTCTTGTGGCATATAGAATATAATACTTCAAAGTACCAGTCATCTGTAAATTCCAAGGGATTTGCGTTCTCTGGTGTACCTTTTTGTAACGGACATTTCGAAATGGATCACTGTTGTGTCTTGAAGGTTTGGTTATGTGACGGGATGATGTATTAAAGCTGTACTGTGACCAGAGAAGTGGGTACAGTTTCATCATGGTTATGCATGTATTTAACTTGGCTTTAAAAAACAATGATCTGTAAGCTCTGATGCTGTCTGAAGGAGGGTCCCACCCAAACCACCCATCCATGTTGTCAAGATATGCTACCTGACCTGCTGAGTTACTCCAGCACCTTTTTGTAAACCAGCATCTGTAATGCTTTGCCAATGTTGCTGTATTTATTGGGCTTTGAGAATTGAGATGCAGGATCCCTTCTTTGTAGCTGTATGGTTTGACGGTATTAGTTTTTTTTAAGTTTCTCTGACTCATTGGTAATCTGAGCACTGAAAACCATCCTATTCAAATTCGGCTTGACATTCCATCCAAAAGCTAAAAATAACTAATTTCGATTGTTATCTGATTTGCATCTGTTTTGCGATGAGAGAACTTTAAATAGGTTTATTGGATATGATGTAAGGTTGAAAGAATAGAGAACAGTACAGTGGAGGAACAGGCCCTTCGGCCCACAATGTCCGTGCTGAAAATATTGCCAAGTTAAATTAATTTCCTTGCCTGCATGTGAATTATATCCCTCCATTCTCTGCTTTTATATATGTGTGCCTATCTAAAAGCCTCCTGAATTCCATAATTGTATTGCTCCATTACAATCGGATTAAACTTCTGTACCCATTTCTATATCTGATCTATACCTCACTGTCTGCTTTGACAGCCTTACTCACTGCAACTCCAGTAATATTGGTGTCGTTTGCAAACTTACTAACCAGCCCATCTACATTTACATCCAAGTCGTTTATATATTTGCTTTCAAGTCACTTACCTGTTAAGCTCCAGATTTTATTTAACAGTATTTTGCAATTGCACTATAATTGAAGTCAGTTTGGTTCATTTACTGTTTTTATTTGTGGTAATTTAAGGTTGCCCATTTTTTGTGCTTCATAGTCAATGTTTGTAACTTGTATAAAGATAGCGCTGAGAACATAAATACAGTTCCCTTCCTAATCCTCCATTTATTTGTCCAATTGGTTTGATTTCAGCATTTTCGTTCTTGTAAAGTTAACACCTCAGATTTGGTAATAGTGATACATTCAAATAACTTGGAGCACTGTTGTGAGAGATTGTGGCTATTTTTAACCGTGTTGGTTTATGTTTCTATGTAGTTGCCATTATTATACAAAGGTTGGTTTACAAATGAGAAAATGGAGGTCATACAATATTTGTGAAGATCCATGATCAATAATGATCCATCTCCGCTTTAAAAATACCCAATGACTTGACCTCCACAGCCGTCTGTGTCAATGAATTCCACTGATTCACCACCCTCTGGCTAAAGAAATTCCTCCTCATCTCATTCTAAAGATACATTCTTTTATTCTGAGACTGTGCCCTCTGGTCCTAGATTCTCCCACTATTAAACCAAGTTTTAATACATGGTTTTAAAAAATGGCTCTTCAACATATTCAATCTATAAACTGAATTTGATTTGGCCTCTAAGTTGGTGAAGGTTTTTACAAAAATGGCTGTTTTTATATCATTCTTGGATTTTGGGAGTTTCTCAAAGCAATTGTGATTTTGTAAGTAAAAATAAATATGGCAATCATGCATGTGCTTATAGGTTGAAAATAATGGATGGTTCTTGGAGATGATAAAAAAAAAGTGATCTGAGGCTTGAACACATCCCACACAAGTAGTTACTGCAAACACTAACAACTGGGAACTTACTTTGACAGCTGTACTGCGGATAGGGATGAACTGGTTAATATAATGGTCTCCTACAGTATCAGTTAACCCAAAACAGCATTTCCTACTGATCAATATGAAGACTAAATGTATAAGAAAATAACTGCAGAAGCTGGTACAAATCGAAGGTATTTATTCACAAAATGCTGGAGTAACTCAGCAGGTCAGGCAGCATCTCAGGAGAGAAGGAATGGGTGACGTTTTGGGTCGAGACCCTTCTTCAGTCTGAAGAAGGGTCTCGACCCGAAACGTCACCCATTCCTTCTCTCCTGAGATGCTGCCTGACCTGCTGAGTTACTCCAGCATTTTGTGAATATGAAGACTAAAGCTCTGACAGAACCAATTCAGCATTACTGACAAACCTGTACGTCTTTGGAGTATGGGAGGAAACCGGAGCACCCGGTTACTTCCACTTACTAGAGATTACCTTCCGTGTACCAGAGTTGACAATAGCTGCTCTATGCTGAAGAGTAACTTGCTGTGGCAGGGGAAGAATTCAGAAATCACGGAACCTACACGGTGTCAGAGTAGGACAAGGAAATAGGCTTTGCAAAGTCAAAACAAGGAGCTAGGCATCAAATTAAGCAGAACATCAGGAGATAACATTTGGACTGAAATAACACCTATCCATGTTTTGGAGATACATTGTGGAAACAGGCCCTTTGGCACACAGAGTCTGTGCTGACCAGCACTAGTTCTGTCCTACACACTAGGGATAATTTACAGAAGCCAATTAAACTAACCGAACCTGCATATCTTCGGAATGTGGGAGGAAACCGTGTGGCACGGTGGCACAGCGGTAGAGTTGCTCCCTTACAGCACCAAATACCTGGGTTTGGTCCCGACTACGGGTGCTTGTCGGTACAGAGCTTGTACGTTCTTTCTGTGACCGCGTGGGTTTTCTCAGAATTAGAATAACCTTTATTGTCATCCAAAAAAACAAGTCTTTTAGACGAAATTCCATTACCCACAGTCCAACAGTAAGAGCAATAAAAATAAGCAATAACCCACACAATCACAAACCAACACAAAACAAAAAAAAGAAACATCCATCACAGTGAGTCTCCTCCAGTCACCTCCTCACTGTGATGAAAGGCCAAAATGTCCTTTCTCTTCCCCTGCCGTCTTCTCCGGGTGCTGCAGTTTTCTCCCATGCTCCAAAGACATGCAGGTTTGTAGGTTTGGCATAAATTAATCCTAGTGTGCACAGGATAGTGTTAATGTGCGGGGATTGCTGGTTGGTGTGGACTCGGTGGGCTAAAGGGCCTGTTTCCATGCTCTATCTCTAAATTAAACTAAACGACGCCATTCTCTACCGCATCTTCACAGTCAAGTAGGCACCATCCTACCACTGCCATCACTCCATCATATAAGCAAGCCAACATTAAGATTTAAGGCATGTGAGAGTAATGTTAAATTCTCATCATCCACGAGTTTTTATTTAAATCATGAATTTTTCATTTTATTGCAGAATAGTCTATTCATTGCAGTACATGAAGTATGATTGGTTTAGCACGTGCCAAAGGGCATTCTGAAATCAGGCATTGTTGCCAAAACAGTAGGTTGCCTGGTGATGGTGAATGGAACATTTCAACCAATAATGATCTGAAAGATAAACTTAGAACAAAATGCATTTGCCTCAAGGTTGCATTAAAACTTCTGTTTAGTGGTAATGTGTAACAATGAATTTTTGATGTCATTTGCTTTGTGCATTTGAAAATTTAAGCCACCTAGCTAATTGGATTAGAAACATAGAAAATAGATGCAGGACTTGGCCCTTCGAGCCTGCACCGCCATTCAATATGATAGGCTGATCATCCAGCTCAGTAACCTGTACCTGCCTTCTCTCCATACCCCCTGATCCCTTTAGCCACAAGGGCCACATCTAACTCCCTCTTAAATATAGCCAATGAACTGGCCTCAACTACCTTCTGTGGCAGAGAATTCCACAGACTCACCACTCTGTGTGTGAAGAAATGTTTTCTCATCTCGGTCCTAAAAGACTTCCCCCTTGTCCTTAAGCTGTGACCCCTGGTTCTGGACTTCCCCAACATCGGGAACAATCTTCCCGCATCTAGCCTCTCCAACCCCTTAAGAATTTTATATGTTTCTATAAGACCCCCCCTCAGTCTTCTAAATTCCAGCGAGTACAAGCCTAGTCTATCCAATCTTTCTTCATATGAAAGTCCTGCCATCCCAGGGATCAATCTGGTGAACCTTCTCTGTACTCCCTCTAAGGCTAGAATGTCTTTCATCGGATTAGGAGACCAAAACTGTACACAATACTCCAGGTGCGGTCTCACCAAGGCCCTGTACAACTGCAGCAGAACCTCCCTGCTCCTATACTCAAATCCTCTTGCTATGAATGCTAACTCCCATCATCCTGTCGACATTGTGTGCATGATTGACTACCATTTAAAAGCCACCATTTCAAAGTGTCCATCATTTTGGTTGTGCTTATCTTTGATAGACACAAAAAGCTGTAGTAACTCCGGGACAGGCAGCATCTCTGGAGAGAAGGAATGGGTGGCGTTTCGCGTCGAGACCCTTCTTCAGATGTTTGAGTCATCTACAGTGTTTTGATTTACTGCAACTGTTAACTTGGTGAGAAAGTCTACTCTTTGACTTTCTTAGCAAGTTAACTGGCAGTAAATCAAAACACCACACATTTTTTTGAGGATAACTCAGATAAGCACAACCAAAATGATGGACACTTTGAAATGGTGGCTTTTAAATGGTAGGTGATCATGATAAGAAAGTCTACTCTTTGACTTTCTTAATCAAAATACAGAAAATCAAAATACAAAATGTTTTAAAATTCATATTCTTTTTATCAGCCGGCAAATTGATTTTGAAGTCCTGATGATGGTGTCACAAAATGGATGCAGAATCTCTGGAGAAAAATGTCTTAGTACTATAGGATCAGAAGGGAAATAAATCCTTCTTAATGTTCAAGATCAAGATGTGGTTTCATGAGGCAAACAAACTTTGAGGGTGACAAAGCGTGGAAAGAAGGGAACGATGACCTGACAGGATTTTGATTTTGATTGCATGCTTTTAAATGAGCCCAGAATTGGAACCATGAGTTTAAAGAATTAATCAAATCCACTGCGGCGTTCAGTGGTTCAACGATGGAATTCGCTGCCGCTAGTCAGTGAGGCAAATAGCTGGGATTGCAGAGTGGGGCAGGGTTAAGTACACAAGGAAGTACAAGAGGTCACTTAGTCGTGTTGAAGAGTGGTAAGCACTGAATGTGGAATGGGCTGAACAGAATGTCTGGGTTAAGTACGGGGTGGAGCAACGGTAGAGTTGCTGCCTTACAGCACTTATGGCACCGGAGACCCGGGTTCGATCCCGACTACAGGTGCTGTCTGTACGGAGTTTGTACGTTCTCCCCGTGACCGCCAAGGTTTTCTACGAGATATTTGTTTTCCTCCCACACTCCAAAGACATACAGGATTGTAGGTTAATTCGCTTGGTATAAATGTAAATTGTGTCAGATTGTGCTAGTGTGCAGGACTCGGTGGGCCGAAGGGCCTGTTTTTACGCTGTATCTCTAAACTAAACTAAAGTACAGTGAAATTCTTATCCAGCATGCTTGTCTTTAGTGGTGTGGAACCAGCAAGTTTTGTGGGCTTTTGGAAGGCAGTTCCATTAAAACACCAACACTTTTAGATGTTAAACAGTATTACAATATTACAACCAGATGTTTATTGGCAAGTGGGAGCCAGGGCCCTGGTGCATGGAATTGGAACTCATTTAACATTACCGGGTGAGTTTGGACCAAATCATTGGATTGTGGATTATTGTAGTTTTGCTTCGGAATGTTTTTCCCAACTGTGAAGCCACAAACGAAGGAAGGTGTTTTAAAAAGTACCCCAAGATGCTTAATTCAGAAGTAAGACACAAAAAGCTGAAGTAACTCTGCAGGACAGGCAGCATCTCTGGAGAGAAGGAATGGATGATGTTTCGGGTCGAGACCCTTCTTCAGGCTGAAACGTCACCCATTCCTTCTCTCCAGAGATGTTGCCTGTCCCACTGAGTTACTCCAGCTTTTTGTGTCTATCTTCGGTTTACACCAGCATCTGCAGTTCCTTCCTACACATTTTGTCTGCTTAATTCAGATGTGCAACATGTCAACATATGGGATGTAGAAACTAACGGATTAACCACTTGTCCCCTGTGCACGGTCCACAGTTGCATACAATGACTTGGTTGGGATTGGACATGGATAGGAAAGGTTTGGAGGGACGTGGGCCAGACCTATGTAAGTGGAATAAGTTTGGTTAGGCAACTTAGAGGGCATGGATGCTTTTGGCTGAAGGGCTTGTTTCCTTGCTGTATATATGACGATAAAATTTAAGCAACTAGGTACTACTTTCCTGTGCATTCTATATCCCCTGATTTCCTTAATGCTCACATCTATTGATCAGTGAGTGCCTCGAATATATTTTGAGTATAGTGTACTCGATTTAGATAAATGCAGTGTTCCCTGCCCTCAAGGTGAATACACTTTTCCTCACTTTGTTGCTGAATGTCTGACTTTATACTTTGTGACTGACCCAAGTTCTGAACATCTCTCCTCATACATTATTGTGTTCCAACAATTTTTACTTTTGTGTTGTGCATGACCAAAACATTTACTGGAAAGTGAAAGGGGACGCAATGATGGTTTAAATTTAGAGTGCTGAAGTCAGCTGTTTTTATGTTTTGACTGGTTGTTTGAACGTGACTATTTGTAGGTTTGTTTTTAACTCCTGGTTTTTTTAAATCCTCGCTCATTCTCTGCAGCTTCAGCTAGAACTTCATTTCTGTGCTGTTCCAATTCTGTCCTTTGGCGTATGGCTGATTTTATTCACTTCCCTGTGTGTGCTTTGAGAGATTAAGCACTGGAAATTCCACACTAAAGCCCTCTTCCTCATTTTAAGGTAATTATACCATCCTTTTCTCAAGGCCTTTGATCAGTTGTTCAAATGTCTTGTGTGGCTCAGTATTGGATTTTGTTTTATTCACAAAATGCTGGAGTAACTCAGCAGGTCAGGCAGCATCTAGGAGAGAGGGAATGGGTGACGTTTTGGGTCGAGACCCTTCTTCAGACTGGTCTTCAGAAGGGTCTCGACCCGAAACGTCACCCATTCCCTCTCTCCTAGATGCTGCCTGACCTGCTGAGTTACTCCAGCATTTTGTGATACCTTCGATTTGTACCAGCATCTGCAGTTATTTTCCTACACAAAACATTGAGTCACAAAATGCTGGAGTAACTCAGCAGGTCAGGCAGCATCTCGGGAGAGAAGGAATGGGTGACGTTTCGGGTCGAGACCCTTCTTCAGACTGCTTGGTCTGAAACTTTTACTAAGTTAAAGCTACTTAATATAACTATAGAAACAAAAAAAACATACCTAATGGAAACTTTTAAAATGATAATCTTCCTTCAACACTGGTTATATGAAGAATAACAAAAATAATTGAAACTGGACTTGCCAACAATGGGAATTAAGTTCTTAATTTATTTGCTCCATTAATACATTAACACTGAATGTCAACGAGCCAGCAAATATTCCTTTCAGGCTTGAATACAAATTTTGTCCCTTTGGACTGTTTCATTGCAATCTCAAAAGTTCCATACAAAGTTAGGATCAAAAGTTTTGAGAATGTAGGTAAAAAATTGCAAATACAAAATTATCCGGTTCTGATTTTTGGATTTGTCCCCCAATTAGTTGTGGCACTTATTGAATGATTTTCCTAGACTTGGAAAGCTTAGAAAACAGAAGACAGGCTGAATTGGGAACTGGTTATTCTGGCTACACCATCATCACTTCAGTCCTGCATGTGACCCATGAAATTCTGTTTTAGATATGTTGAAATTGGGGAAGGGTGTTAATTCCTCTCCCTGTTTTAACTTGTTAAAATAAGTTGTACGTCATTCTTAACAGTTTCTATAAAAACTGACTGTAGGAAAGAACTGCAGATGCTGGTTTAAATCTAAGGTAGACACAATGCTGGAGTAACTCAGCGGGTCAGGCAGCATCTCTGGAGAGAAGGAGTGGGTGAAGTTTCATAGAAACATAGAAAATAGGTGCAGGAGTAGGCCATTCGGCCCTTCGAGCCTGCACCGCCATTCAATATGATCATGGCTGATCATCCAACTCAGTATCCCGTACCTGCCTTCTCTCCATACCCCCTGATCCCTTTAGCCACAAGGGCCACATCAAACTCCCTCTTAAATATAGCCAATGAACTGGCCTCAACTACCTTCTGTGGCAGAGAATTCCACAGATTCACCACTCTGTGAAAAAAACGTTCTCATCTCGGTCCTAAAAGACTTCCCGCTTATCCTTAGGTCGATACCTTTCAGGTCGATACCTTTCTTCAGACTACTCCTTAACCCTTTGACTTGAAGGATATGCAGGAAAAAATCCTCCTTAGATAAATTAAAATAGACTCCCATTTTCCACAAGTACAAAATAGTTTGCTACACGGGTGACCCATTAGGTTGATTGGATGAAAACCTCTGAACAGGACGAAATGGTTGATCGGCTAAATATTCAGTTCAGATTTGAAGACAAAAATCGCCAATCATTTTACCTTAATTACAAATGGTTTCTGTCAACTAGTTCAGGTTGGAAAAATCCAATTTCAATATTTTTTCTAACAAGGCAACTAGTTTATTAGGTTCCAACACTGAATGGCTTTTGTGAGCCCACAATGAATATATCTTGTTTGAGAAGAACTAGAAGAGCTACTTGATGAACTCAGGTTTATTTGCACATTTCGTTAAAAATGTCCTTCGCATTAAAATTGTCAGTTAATTGTCAGATATATTTGCCACCAGAAATGCGCAGAAACCGATTCTCATCCAAACCAAATCACTGAAACTATGCTACCTTAAGTACAAAAAGAAAGAGCATCACCAGGGACCCTGCTTCAAACTGACAACACAACAGTCTGACTCCGAATTCTCCAGCTTTAGGTTACCCTCAACGAAACAACCCCCCCCCCAACGCTCTTTATTCCTTCCCTCCCCCACTCACCCGAGCCCTGGCTGACATCACCCCCCCTCTATTATGCACTTACCCAATCTCTATACTGATGAGATTTTTTTTAAAAGGTTGAATATTTTGTCCGTTTTTATAGAAGATAGACACAAAATGCTGGAGTAACTCAGTAGGACGGGCTGCATCTCTGGAGAGAAGTAACGGGTGACGTCTCGACCTGAAACGTCTCCCATTCCTACTCTCCAGAGATGCTGCCTGTCCCGCTGAGCATTTTGTATCTATCTTCGGTTAAAGAGAAAATAGCTTTCTCACCTAATTTTTAGACTATTTACTCATTGCAAATAAAACAGCATAAATAGAGGCTCCTTAATAATGAAATACAGTAAGGTTTATTTTTGTGTTATGCTATCGCATAATTTTGTCATTTGTTGAGTGTTTGCTTCATGTCAGGCCAATAAGGAAATGGGACTTGACGTTTAAGAAGCTGATTAAATATCGTCATTACAAAAACTTGTCTGAGCAACTTCCCTTTGGTTCAAAATGAGAACCAAATCCTACAAATGACCATTTCTGCAATACAGAACAGGAGTAGTCTGGAGTAAAGTGTAGCTCTTTATTGTAATTAATGGTTAAATGATCAGTGCATGAATCATCTTTCAGTTTATAATTTAGCTGATGAATTTTTGTTTTGGAATTGAAAGCAATTTGTAAATTGGTGCACGTTATCAAACTAGGGGAAGGGATGGTGCAAAGGGCGTGTCTGACATTAAGGCCTGCAAGAATTTGCTTGTGGTTCATATTCACAGAATAGTTGAACACTAGCTAATGAATTTCAACACTGGTATTAGAGTTGTTATCGAAAAAATATTACATTGCATGGTAAATGGGTGAACGAGGCAGCACAATAAGTGGAATAATCAGGCTGTTAACAAAGAACCACACACTGTAATTAATTTATAGAAATGTGAAATTTGAAAATAGCAGAGACGCACTAAACCCAAATCAAATCATGGTTAGATCTGGAGTATTGTTCTATTCTGGTCACTAGTGCTTTATTTATAGTGCTTTATTTGTCACATATGCAGCTGCACAGTGAAATTCATTTTGCATATATTACACATGTGGGCTTCGCCATTTTGGCGCCCTTATTCGAAGTTCAGTCGGCAGGCGTGCTCGATGTACTGGAACAGTTCACGTGAACCGACATCCCTCCTCTCCTCGACCGGCCATCTTTGTGTCCCGGGGGCGCCTCCTGCTGCCTTACTGAAGCTACTGGCCAATCATAGAAGGGTCTCGACCCGAAACGTCACCTATTCCTTTTCTCCAGAGATGCTGCCTGATCCGCTGAGTTAATCCAGCTTTTTGTGTCTTATCTTCTGTTTAAACCAGCATATGCAGTTCCTTCCAACACTTTTTTTTATCGGTGACTGGATGCAATTCTTTAACTTTAAAATCCATTTATTTTTCTCGTTTAGTTTTATTTTGTGCATGAATAGATCTTTTTCAGTTATCATTTTCAAATGTGTGAATGATGAACCTGTATTCTATTTGCCATGTCGGTGAGTAGTTCTGTGAGGGTCACAAATCATTCAGTAGCTAGGTCGTTGAAGTGGCGTGGCACTCAAAAGGAGTGGCACTGAAAAATACAATTGCTTGTAGCATTGTGACCGCATTCTTGCTGCTTGTCTCCAACCCAGCTCTCAAATTTGGGGAAGTATTAAAGATCTTGTTATAGCTGTACACTTTGGGTTCATCTGCAGAAACAAGTCGCCCATAATGTTACGCGCTTTTTTGAGTCAGTTTCCTGTATTTAAATATGTTCTGTTGACTCAATTGATGCTGCCTGACTCACTGAGTAACTCCAGCGCTTTGTGACCTTTACACAATTGGAGTTGTGCTGGTGCTGAGGGCCCAGATATTAATTATCTGTATCTGGGATGCTTTCACGTTTTGCTGCTTGGTAGCATGCATTGCCACCCAGCTTTCAGTGAAGATATTGGGGGTGGGGTTAGATGTTGGGGAACTTCAGGTGGAATTTAGACTGGCTACGTGAATGGTTGAGGGCATGGTATAAAGAGGAATTGAGGCAGTGTTATTCACTTTGATAGAAAAAAGGAAATGGATTTTTTTTAAATTTAGTGGTTGAAATGTATTGGACTTGAGCCTGAGGGTTCCTAAACACTTGACTTGGGTGCATTGAGCAATATAAATACAGACCGTATATTGTCCTTTTATTGCCACAGGATCTGAGCACAAGAGTAAAGTCTTCATGGCTGAGTAGAGTGGGAACAACAAAGGTTCATCAGATTGATATGATGAATATGTCTAGCAAAATTCAGCAGAAAAACTCCTATGCTCTTTGAAGTTCAGAGGAACTGAGGGAAGCTAGCTTTGAGGCATTCATCTTTGGAACATTTTAGGGCGGCACGGTGGCGCAGCGGTAGAGTCGCTGCCTTACAACCCCTGCAGCGCCGGAGACCCGGGTTCGATCCCGCTACGGGTGCTGTCTGTATGGAGTTTGTACGTTCTCCTCGTGACCGCATGGGTTTTCTCCAACATCTTCGGTTTTCTCCCACACTCTAAAGACGTACAGGTGTGAAGGTTAATTAGCTTGGTGTATGTATAAATTGTCCCTAATGTGTGAAGAATAGTGTTAATGTGCAGAGATTGCTGGTCGGCACGGACTCGGTGGGCCGAAGGACCTGTTTCTGCGCTGTATCTCTAAACCAAACTAAACATTAAGCGGTACATGGTGATGTCTGGAGTTTGGAGATGAGAAGTTGATGTCTCTTTGGAATTCTGGAACTCGGTGATTGGACCTGCATAGACCGGAGTATATTTGAATTGGGGAATAATAGATGCCTTCAATGTCCAAAAGTCTTGAGATTCAGATTAATTTGTTGTACCAGGGTTCAATGAGATTCCTAGATAGCATGAAGCCAGAGTAAGCAATAAGTCGTGCACAAATACAATAAGGAATGTAAGAATGGCAGAACTGTGCAAAGATGATAGTGCAAACTAGTGAAAGATAGTTGTGAAAATGAAGTAGTACAAAGAAAAACAACAGTGCTATAATGGAATAACCGAGTAAGTTGAAGAAAATAGTACATGGCAGCACCACTAGGATGGATGTGCAAAAGCGTGACTGCTTCATGAGTCTGATAGTCGTGCGGAAGCTCTTTCTTTAGTCTGGATGTCAGGTTTTCAAGCTTCTTTTCCCAGAAGTTAGAAAAGAAAAGGGAATGGCCAAGGCGACAGGTATCCTTGATACTTCCAACCCAACTGATGCCCAGTGACAATGGAAGAAATTGAAGAGTCTCTGTTGGATTGGGTTGCGTTCGAGCAGGTTCTGTAGGTTCAGGCAGTCAAGAGCAGGGCAGTTGACATACCAGGCTGAGATGCATCCTGACAGATTACTTTCTGTAGCATATCTGCAGGGATTTGAGAGAATCCTCGAGGATGTACAGAATATTCACGGGGTGCCTCAGAAAATATGCTAGTGTGTTTTCTTGATCACCATGTCTGCCCGAAGGGAAGAAAGACACAAAAAGCTGGAGTAACTCAGCGGTTCAGATTGCATCTCTGGAGAAAAGAAATAGGTGACGTTTCAAGTGGAGACCCTTCTTCAGCCTCGAGGGTCTCAACCCGAAATGTCACCTATTCCTTTTCTCCAGAGATGCAGTCTGACCCGCTGAGTTACCCCAGCTTTTTGTGTCTATCTTCGATTTAAACCAACATTGGCAGGTCCTTCCTACACATTCAGTAGGAAGTGACCAGGTTAGGTTGCCAGTGATATGGATGCAAGAAACTTGAAGCTGTCAACAATCTCGACAGCAACTCCGTTAATGAGGACGGAGTTGTGTTCAACCACTCTGTTCAACCATCAGGCTATCACACCGTACGAACTGCAACAAAACTCCAGACGACTTACTGCCTTGGTTGGACTTTGGACTTTGAGCTTGGATTTTGTCTTTGCGTTATATTGTTTTTAATTTATAGGACTTCCTGTTTATTACGGTATCTATTTAGTACAATGTTTACATACCTGTTGTGCTACTGCAAGTAGGTGAGCTTATAGAGGTATATAAAATCATGAGAGGAATAGATCGGGTAGATGCACAGAGTCTCTTGCCCAGAGTAGGGGACAATTGAGGACCAGAGAACATAGGTTTAAGGTGAAGGTGAAAAGATTTAATAGGAATCTGAGGGGTAACTTTTTCACACAAAGTGTGGTGGGTGTATGGAAGGAACTGCCAGAGGAGGTAGTTGAGGCAGGGACTATCGGAACCTTTAAGAAACATTTAGAGGGGTACATGGATAGGACAGGTTTGGAGGGATATGTACCAAATGCAGGCAGGTGAGACTAGTGTAGCTGGGATTTGTTGGCTGGTGTGGGTAAGGGGCCAAAGGGCCTGTTTCCACACTGTATTGCTCTAAGTAAGAATTGCATTGTTCTGTTTGGGACATATCAAAACATACTTGACTCTCTTGACTCTTAAAGGCTTGAAGGGATATGTCAAATATAGGCAAATGTGATTGGTTTAGATGGGGCATCTTGGTTGGCATGAACAAATTGGGCTGTTGGATCTGTTTCTGTACTGTATAACTCTTAACATTGAAGCTTTGATCATCTTGTATTTGAGTTTGGTGTTCAAAGCTGTTATGATGTTGCTGTGCATGCTCAAAGTATCTAGATGGTTGCAGGAAGGTATTAATTTAGACACGCCAGCTGTAAATGGCATTTATCAGTAGTAATGGGAAATAGATTTAAACTTTAATCCACATGATTGATCCACCTATTAGTCATGCATTCTTAAATTTTGTATTTTTATTGATTTGTTTTTGATTAATATTACTTGGTGTGCACTTGTGTTATTGAAACCTATTTGTTCAAGGAGATTAAAATTTTAGTTTAAAAACTCAATGATGTTTTAGTAGCTTTTGACAACTTGTGATCTAATTCAGCTTGTGGTATCAGTGAATGTTTGGAATGCTATCCGCTGCAAATGGAATGTTCCCAAGGCTATTTCGCAACAGTTACAATTTATTACATGCAGTATGTTTATCTAAAATGGTCTTCTATTTGACTTGGATGGAACATCACTTTCTTTCCTTCCCTGTGAGTAAAATTTTATAATTAGCTTAGCTACCAAAGATGTTTGTTGCAAAATTCTCTATTTCTGTTCAAATGGGTTACATTCAGCGCAACTTGTATAATTTTGCAATAGCATGCTAATTTTAATTTTTGATACTTTCATCTTACAGCTCCTTAAATAGAATGGTATATGCTCACATTTTGCTGTCACCTTGTGCTAAATATCCACTCATTGAAAATGTAACGTCTTTAAATATCATAATGTGAAGTTATGACTGTTTTAATTTAGTTTATTGTTATGTATATCGAGGTACAGTGAAAAGCTTTTGTTGCGTGATAACTAGTCAGTGGAAAGAATCGAGCCATTCACAGTGTACAGATACATGATATGAAAAAGGTGGTGCAAGATAAAGCCAGTAAAGTCCGATCAAGGATAGTCCGAGGGTCATCAATCAGGTAGATAGTAGTTCAGCACTGCTCGCTAGTTGAGGTAGGTAGGATGGTTCAGTTGCCTGATAGCAGCTGGGAAGAAACTTCCAGAATCCGGAGGTGTGCGTTTCCACACTTCTATACAGTTTGCCTGATGGGAGAGGAGAGAAGAGGGAGTGGCCAGGGTGCGACTTGTCCTTGATTATGCTGCTGGCCTTGCCGAGGCAGTGTGAGTTATGAATGGAGTCAATGGAGCGGAGGGTTGGTTTGTGTGAGATTGTGGGTTTTTTAAAATGGAATAAAACCTTAATTCCATGTTGTGGCAGTACAAGTCCTAATTGTTTTTGCCATTGCACTTTATACTAGTCCAAGTACAATGTTAATAACCTGAAGATATTTAGCTTGATATCGTCTAGGATGTTGAAATGATTTCAGCACGCCTGAATAACTTTGCACCGGTCATTCCTTTGCCAAGAAGCTTTTTATTTGAATGGTGTCACAAATATTCAGAATCATAAATATTGAAGGCAAAACCGGTTGACTAGCTTAAAGCATGAATCAGTGAGATTTCTTAAATCTCAATTCTGTTGATCGTTTTGGGCTGCTAGTCTTTAACCTGTTCTTTCTGAACCGGGTTCTTTCCTGGGCCACAACATTTGGGTCAGGTCCAGTTTCCATCTGAGCATTTCCATCTGAGCAGCCTGGGTGGCATGAACATATTATGTACGAGTTGTTCTGAGACACACAATGAAAGTGAATTAGTCATCCTCTTTTTTTTTCCCCCCCTCAGTCCTATATATATCTCACTCCCCCACCCTACACCCTGTGACTTCAACTGCACAGTAAAGTGCCTCTGCTTGGCACATAACGTGCAACTTGCCCTGAAAACACAGTTCCAATCAGTCTGAAGAAGGGCATAAAATGCTGGAGTAACTCAGCGAGACAGACAACATCTCTGTGGAGGGAATGGGTGGCCTTGCAGGTCGAGACCCTTCTTCAGACTAGAGTCAGGGGAAAGGGAAACGAGAGATGTAGAGAGATATAGAACAAATGAAAGATATTATCTGAATGGTGTCAAGTTAGGAAGAGGGGATGTTCAACGAGATCTGGGTGTCCTAGTGCATCAGTCACTGAAAGGAAGCATGCAGGTACAGCAGGCAGTGAAGAAAGCCAATGGAATGTTGGCCTTCATAACAAGAGGAGTTGAGTATAGGAGCAAAGAGGTCCTTCTACAGTTGTACCGGGCCCTGGTGAGACCGCACCTGGAGTACTGTGTGCAGTTTTGGTCTCCAAATTTGAGGAAGGATATTCTTGCTATTGAGGGCGTGCAGCGTAGGTTCACTAGGTTAATTCCCGGAATGGCGGGACTGTCGTATGTTGAAAGGCTGGAGCAATTATGCTTGAATACACTGGAATTTAGAAGGATGAGGGGGGATCTTATTGAAACATATAAGATAATTAGGGGATGGGACACATTAGAGGCAGGAAACATGTTCCCAATGTTGGGGGAGTCAAGAACAAGGGGCCACAGTTTAAGAATAAGGGGTAGGCCATTTAGAACGGAGATGAGGAAGAACTTTTTCAGTCAGAGAGTGGTGAAGGTGTGGAATTCTCTGCCTCAGAAGGCAGTGGAGGCCAGTTCGTTGGATGCTTTCAAGAGAGAGCTGGATAGATCTCTTAAGGATAGCGGAGTGAGGGAGTATGGGGAGAAGGCAGGAACGGGGTACTGATTGAGAGTGATCAGCCATGATCGCATTGAATGGCGGAGCTGGCTCGAAGGGCTGAATGGCCTACTCCTGCACCTATTGTCTATTTATCTCTATCTATATGCAAAAAAGTAACGATGATAAAGGAAACAGAACATTTATTAGCTATTTGCTCGGTGAGAACGAGAAGCTGGTGCGACTTGGGCAGGGGAGGGAAGGAGAGAGAGGGAATACAGGGGTTACTTAAAGTTAGACAAATCAATATTCATATTTGGTCTGAAGAAGGGTCCCAACCCAAAATGTCACCAATCCATATTCTCTAGAGATGCTGCCTGACCCGCTGAGTTACTCCAGCACTCTGTGAAACGTCACCTATCCATGTTCTCCAGAGATGCTGCCTGACTCGCTGAGTTACTCCAGCACTCTGTGTTATACAGCTCCAGTCCATGTGTTCATGTTCCTAACCCCTAGTGGTCAGTGCATGATTGGCCTAATCTGCATTTTGATTATGCTAAGCCGATATTTCTGCTAGCTTTATTACCAATTGTCCAGTGAATGAATGGATCGAGAGGTGAAGCTACAAAATCAATGGTTAATAAATATCGTGGTTGTACATTTGGTTCTTTTCTTTTGGACTTTTCCGTAGCATTTTCAGAAAAGTGGTTATTGTGCAGGTCTCTCTTCTGATTACAATAATTGCTTTCCCAGCAATGCTTGCTCTGTTATTTTGCCAAGGCTAAATAAGTGTCTGAATTAGTTTAGTATGTTGCATTACAAGAAAAGCCCAGCCTCCAACAACTGCCCTCTTAGAAACCACAAGTCACTTCAAACAATTATGCTGCCACATGAAATAAAACTAATAACTATAATTAACTGGAATGCAACAACTTTAACATGGAAATTTACTTAACATCCTCCCTTTCTCATCTGCTTTGTTTTTAAAGCTTCACTTGGGTGAGGGCCTGCCACTGAAAGGCACGCTGATGGGTGGGTGTGTATTAAGGTCACCCTGGAAACAAGAGAGAAATTATATTGAGAGATTTCTGACTTTGTTCGCTGAAGTTCTGCAATAAATGCAAAGCATGGGCAGAATCTGAGGAGAGAGAGTGAGAAAAATTGTGTCATTTCATGAAGCGCCATCTATTCATGCCAAAACTTAGAAAAGCAAATATTGTGAATGCTCTATGATGCAGCAATGCAATTTTTATCCATCTCTGTAATCTCAAGCTGTCAATGTCTCTGCTTTTGCATCCAACCCCTTAACTGGTGTGTGTAAACTCTAATAGTTAAATGTGATGGAAGAAATGCATGCGCTGACAAGGAAATGAGATTGGGTATTCAAAGCATTCCTCACCTTTGTAAGGTGGGGTAGAGCGAGAGAGGTTGGGATAGGCAATGAACATAAATTCCTAATTCAGTCAAAATAACTGACGTTGGGATTTTTCATTTGCAGGGTGCAGGCAAGTTACTAATTGCAGCCTCCTTGTGAAATGCTTTTGTTGTGCAAATCTAGTCTCTCTCCTTAGTTTAATTCTGAACTAATGGTCATTATAAAAGTCATTAAGTATGAACTGAAATGAAATGATACACTACAAATCTTGTGCCCTACAATTAATGAGACTCCTTGAATTTTGATTTGATTACAGCAAACTTAAAAATCTGAAAAATTTGTTGAAATATCTTATAGAGCACAATTGTTTTCACAAGTAGATAAGCTTTTAGCTATTACTCAAGTAATTGAAAGTGACCCATCTCGTTCATATGGGGAAATTTAGGCTTGGCTTTCAATCCTGATGTGAACAACATTCAAACTATTATGATCGACAATAGACATAACGTGCTGGAGTAACTCAGTGGGACAGGCAGCATCTCTGGAGGGAAGGACTGGGTGACGTTTCGGGTCGAGACCCTTCTTTGGACTGTGTCACCAATTCCTTCTCTCCAGAGATCCTGCTGTCCAGCTGAGTTACTCCAGCATTTTGTGTCTATCTTTGATTTTAAACCAGCATCTACAGTTCTTTCCTACATCTACAGTGCCCTCCATAATGTTTGGGACAAAGACCCATCATTTATTTATTTGCCTCTGTCCTCCACAATTTGAGATTTGTAATAGAAAAAAAATCACATGGTTAAAATGCACATTGTCAGATTTTAATAAAGGCCATTTTTATACATTTTGCTTTCACCATGTAGAACTTACAGCAGTGTTTATACATAGTCCCCCCATTTCAGGGTACCATAATGTTTGGGACACAGCAATGTCATGTAAATGAAAGTAGTCATGTTTAGTATTTTGTTGCATTTCCTTTGCATACAATGACTGCTTGAAATCTGCAAATCGGACATCACCAGTTGCTGGGTGTCTTCTCTGGTGATGTTCTGCCAGGCCTCTATTGCAGCCATCTTTAGCTTATGCTTGTTTGGGGGGCTAGTCCCCTTCAGTTTTCTCTTCAGCATATAAAAGACATGCTCAATTGGGTTAAGATCAGGTGATTGACTTGGCCACTCAAGAATTGACCATTTTTTAGCTTTGAAAAACTCCTTTGTTGCTTTAGAAGTATTATTGGGATCATTGTCTTGCTGTAGAATGGACTGCCAGCCAATGAGTTTTGAGGCATTTGTTTGAACTTGAGCAGATAGGATGTGTCTATACACTTCAGAATTCATTATGTTACTACCATCAGCAATTGTATCATCAGTGGAGATAAGTGAGCCAGTATCTTCAGCAGCCATACATGCCCAGGCCATAACACCCCCACCACCGTGTTTCACAGATAAGGTGGTATGCTTTGGATCTTGGGCAGTTCCTTCTCTCCTCCATACTTTGCTCTTGCCGTCACTCTGATATAAGTTAATCTCCGTATCATCTGTCCACAAGACCTTTTTCCAGAACTGTGGTTGCTCTTTTAAGTGCATCTTAGCAAACTGTAACCTGACATCCTCTTTTTGCTGCTAACCAGTGGGTTGAATCTTACAGTGTAGCCTCTGTATTTCTGTTCATGAAGTCTTCTGCAGACAGTGGTCATTGACAAATCCACATCTGACTCCTGAAGAGTGCATCTGATCTGTTGGACAGGTGTTTGGGTATTATAGAGAGAATTCTTCTGTCATCAGCTGTGGAGCTCTTCCTTGGCCTGCCAGTCCCTTTGTGATTAGTAAGCTCACCAGTGCTCTCTTTCTTCTTAATGATGGTCCAAACAGTTGATTTTGGTAAGCCAAAGGTTTTATTCTCTAACAGTTAAACTCTAACAGTTTTATTCTTGTTTCTCAGTCTCATAATGGCTTCTTTGACTTTCATTGGCATAACGTTGCAACTCGTGTTGATAAACAGCAATAAAAGTTTCCAAAGGTGATGGAAAGACTGGGGGAAAGACTAGGTGCTGAGAGCTCTCTTATGCCTGCATTAAGGAGGCATTTAAACACACCTGGGCAATTACAAACACCTGTGAAGCCAAATGTCCCAAACATTATGGTAACTTGTAAAACTTTATTTGGCAGAAACCCATAAATATACCATCATGTAGTATCGTAAAATTTGGCTTACATGTCACGTTAGATGGAAAATATGGAAAGCACATGCTTAACTAACGTCCATCTGAATTCCTATTGAATGAAGATTGGGCCCTTACAGAAATATTTTGATGGGACATTCAGCAGCCTATTGGGTGAATCAAGTTAACTGTCTGATTAGAGAAGCATGTTGAAGAAAAGAGTACCTGCACTAACATCTCATTTTGTGTGAATGTGTGTGAGTTGCAAAAGTTCATGGGCATTGAAATATCTTTTAAGTGAAGTAATGGTTGTGATGGAGAGCTGGGAACCCAAATTGCACTCACTCAGACTGGTCATCTTTGGACACAAGAGCAGAAGTAGGCCGTTCTGCCATTCGATCACGGTTGATCTGTTTTCCCTCGTCTCAGCCCCATTCTCCTCCCTTTTCCCCCATCACCTTTGATGCTCTCACAAATCAAGAACCTATCAATCTCTGCTTTAATAATGACTTGGCCTCCACAGCCATCTGTAGCAATGAGTAGGAAAGAAAACTGCAGATGCTGGTTAAAAGCAAAGGTATACACAAAATGCTGGAGTAACTCAGCGGGTCAGGCAGCATCTCTGGAGAGAAGGAATGGGTTACAAATGCTCCAGCATTTTGTGTCTATCTGTGGCAATGAATTCCACAGATGCACAACCCTCTGGCTAAAGAAATTCCTCCATCTCCATTCTGAAGGTATGGCCTTTTGTTCTGAGGCTATGGCCTCTGGTCATAGACTTCCCCCACTACTGGAAATATCCCCTCCACGTCCATTCTATCTAGGCTGTCCATTATTCAGTAGGGTTCAATGAGATCCACCTTCATCCTTCTAAATGCAAGAGGCACTAATGATAATAGGAAAATCTTGGCTGTGAGAACTCCCTTACCGAAAATGTTGTGAGGATGTTATGTCCATCTGATAGAAGGACCAAGTTTGAAGCTTTGTTGAAAGAGGGGAAGTACCACCGTGGCACTTTTTGTCCTCTGACCACTGACTTTCAACAGATAATTATCACCGATTGTATCAGTGTTTGTTGGCCTACATTTGCTCTTTGTACATGACAACAATATCTTGTATTTCATTTTGTACAAGTGTTTTCAGATCCCTCAGTTGCCTTGTGTCAGAGCTCTAATCTGCAGCCTGCAAGCTGTGCATTCCTCTGCCCCTGACCAGTGCACATAGTGGCAATCGGCTGTTGCTTCACTGCTCCAGTGACTCGTATTCAATTGTGACCTCTGGTGCTGTCTTTGTGGAGTTTGCAAAGTTTCCCTGTTTTTGCATGGGCTTTGCCCAGATGCACTGGTTTCCTTCCGCGTTCCATGGACATGGGATGACAAAAACTAATTTGTAACAGTTGCTGCCAAAGTGCATGTGAGGGATGGAAACTGGGGCAGGTTAGTGGGAATGTGGAGGGAAGAAAGTTGGACTGATGTGAACAGGTGGGCAGTATTGATTCAGTGGGCCATAGCAGCCTATTTTCATGCTGTGACCATGATCCCAACATCCTCCTGATGTAGTATTTGGTACGGGTTTCCAAGGATGAAGGGGGGACCTCATTGAAACTTACCGAATAATAAACTGCATGGATGGAGTGGATGTGGGGAGGATGTTTTCACTAGTGGGAGAGTCTAGGATCAGAGGGCTCAGCTTTTAGAAAGGAGATGAGGAGGAATTTCTTTAGCCCCAGAGAGTGGTGAATCTGTGGAATTCATTGCCACAGACGGCAGATAAGACCAAGCCATTGGGTAATTTTAAAGCGGAGATTGACACTTTCCTGATTTAGTAAGGGTGGGGTGAAGGGGTGAATGCTGGAGAATGGGGTTGAGAGGCAAACAACGATTTGCCATGAATGAATGACAGAATGGAGTCGATAGGCTGAATAGACTAATTCTGCTTGTGATATAAGAAAATAACTGCAGATGCTGGTACAAATCGAAGGTATTTATTCACAAAATGCTGGAGTAACTCAGTAGGTCAGGCAGCATCTCAGGAGAAGAAGGGTCTCGACCCGAAACGTCGCCCATTCCTTCTCTCCTGAGATGCTGCCTGACCTGCTGAGTTACTCCAGCATTTTGTGAATAATTCTGCTTGTGAAGTTATGAACCATGTCATTAGCTTTCAATCCCCTGAACTCGGTGTCCTTTTATAAGATGTGGCTTAAACTCATTGCCCATCACCAAATGCTTCTTTAGACCCGTACTAAATGTTGACATAATTTCCTGTTCATTCCCAGAGACCATTGAAATGAACTGGCTAGTCAGGCAATGTTTTTTAGTTTCCAAAGCAGAGCTGGATCCCTTCATCATCTGACTGAGGCAGGAGCTACCGCTGAGCAAGGGTTAACACCTGTGACTTGGTGGCACGCTAACCTTTAAAGCTTCTGTGTTCTACACTAATGCGTAATGGAGAATGATTTGCTTTCTGCATGCTGTTGTTCAAATGAACAATGCTATAAGTAGGCTTTTAATTTTAGTATCAATATTTTTTCTATTTTGCTGAAGTGCTTTCCATGTACGATCAGTCCATTTGGCTGCTTTAAATACAGACCAAATTGTCCAGACAATAGACACAGAATGCTGGAGTAACTCAGCGGGACAGGCAGCATCTCTGGAGAGGAGGAATGGGCTACGTTTCAGATCAAGACACTGTTTCAGATTGAGAGTCAGGGGAGAGGGAGGCGTAGAGAAATGGAGGGGTATGGTGTGGAAACAGATCAATGTCCAGTACTGCCTGTCAAAAGGAGTAGATTTAGATCGTCACACCATCTTGTTGACTGATTCAGTAAGTGGGACTAGCTTGGTTTCTACTGCACAGGTGGCATGGATTTGATGAGCTGGTGATATGCTTTGAGTTGAAATTTTGCAGTTTTAATTATTTAAAGAGATGAAAGTGTATAACTGAACAAAAATGTTATTTAGTGTACATCAGGTGAGCAACCTGCCAAGCAGCTGCTGCGCCAAATCTCGTATCAGTGGGAGGTCTGACTTACCTAGTTGATTGGGCCTCATTTAAATTTGAACCTGCCAGAGTTAATTGCAGTGTTTCTGGGTTGCTTGCTGTTTGCGAGGGCGAGCAGCGCGGTAAGCTTTCCGATGCTTGAAGTCAGCTTGCACTTCTTAAAGCGGAGCGAGTCTTGTTATTAGTGTGCAGAAAATGCACTTCTGAGCACCAGACACGCGGAGCATTTCTTGGCCTCCTGAAGCTGATGCATTTGGTCATAACAGGCCCAAGCACGTGGTCCACATTATGGATGGATTCCTTATCAGGTACGTCAGCCGCAGAGATGCCCACTTTTCTGGATTACACATTTTGTCAACCTTGTCGAGTAATTTTAGTTTTAAATCAATTTAGTTTCCCCACTTGAAATTTGTTGGTGCGGTGGAAGTTCCAGCAGAGTTGGTGGTGCCAACGAACGAGCCACGTTAGTTTCTCCATCCTACACCTTGATCCCTACCAAACCTTGCATGTCGTGCAAGGGAGTAAAACTGTTCTGTTATGGACTGAGACACAAACCACATGGGGAATTGAATTATTTTTTTCATTGTGTGACACTCGGAAATGAAACAGTGATGAACCATTGAATGATCAAATTTGCAGTAATGGATCCGAATCTGAAAGGTGCCTAATCGTGGTAATGGTTGAAAGCCACCTCTGCTGTAAATACAACTGACTTACCCCTCCGAAAGTAGACATAAAAAGCTGGAGTAACTCAGCGGGTCAGACATCATCTCTGGAGTAAAGGAATAGGTGATGTTTTGGGTCGAGACACTTTTTCAGACTGGGTTCTTGCCCCCCCCCCCAGGTTATGTGGAACCAGTAGAACTCCAACTAACCCTTTGTCTATTTGGAAATTACAGCAGTCAGCATCTGGATTTGCTGGAGCCCCAGTTCCTGTGCTCTCTTCATCTCACTAGGATCCATGGAAAATGTATTCTACTGTGTAACATAATGTCTTTAATAGTGTAGAGTATTAATAGAGATCAGGTGGAGAAGGATGAGCCTCGCTGGTCATTGCCACCGCCATCCAGAAATACCAGCAAACAAAGTTGTGCTGTGGGAACCCACCCATGGAAGACGGAACCCGGGACGACCAAACAAGACCATGCTGAAGATGTTGATGGAAGATGCATGTGTAGAGACAAAAGAGGAGCTTGCCGGCTGTATGGAGGACAGAGATGTGTGGTGCATCTGTCACTGTGCCCTTCGTACACTGCCAGAGTCCCACCCCAGTCAATTTAAGGAGTATCACTACGACTTGCAATTTGATGCATAAATTTCCAAACTGAAAATGATGGTGAAAACGTTACAATCTGAACTTTTTTTTTGGTGACCATTTTCAAAAATATCCCAATACAAGTCTTCAGAAAGAAATCCATGGCTGCTGTTAAAATGATAACCAGCTTATTATTCAAGTTATAGACATTGAAGCATGGGTGTACTTTATATTATTATAAATAAAGTATTGTTATAATAAAGTATTATTGTGTGTGTATTTACAAAACGGTCGAACTGAAATGCTGCCCTTGCTGGGAAATGTAATTTGGATATTCAAAATTATGGATACCAGGCCGAATTTAAGGTAAACTATTATGGTCAGCCTGAGCATTACAAAAAAGGATTTGAAAACAACATGTATAGCCGGTGGCACCTGAGTCAACCACATAACTTCCTACATATGCTTTAAGGTCAACTGGAGTTGGAGGTGTGGAGGAGTTGGAGGAGTGGTTCTGCTGCCTATTATCCAATGTATTTAAGCTGGTGTGCAATGTTTGCTGTAACTTTCTCTCGTTCGATCGTGACACTGCTTTGTGAACAAAGTGGTCGTCGTTTCTGGAAGCAGGTGTTTTCTGGATGGCTGATGATTTGGGATGCTGCTGGCTAAGCAGTGCATCTGATTCGCGTTGTGCATCTTGGCAGCGTCATTTCCGTTTGTGGTTTGAAGAAGTCACTGACTCTTGCAGTATTTTGTCATCCTCTCGCCTGAGCCGAGTCTGAACAAATTACTTTATTATAGACATGCTTTGAATTTTTGTGGTCGGTTACTGCTGGTGGGTACTTGTTTGTGCCTGCACCTTGTTCTCCACTTAAAGATGGCAATGATTAAGAGTAACACTTTTATCGTTTTCAGGTCTTAGCTGTTCAATTATGCAAAAAAAGTTGAGTATTTGTGAAGGTATGTGCACTTAGTAACTGTTTGACTCATTCTCACTATTTTTCTTCCTCCTCTCTCCCCCCTCCAATTTCACCTCTCCACCCCAACCCACGTTATCCATTCTTCAAAGTATGTCTGCATTGCTCTTTTTGTATGTTTAACCAGACTTTTCATGTTGTAAAGGAGAAGTGAAACGATGATTTGTTTTCTTTTGGGGGTAAAATTGCAGTACCTGTAATTCTAACTTTCTTGGTCTTACCATGAGTCATAGAGTGATACAGTGTGGAAACAGGCCGTTCGGCCCAACTTGCCTACACCGGCCAATGTGTTCCAGCGACACTAGCCCCACCTGCCTGCATTTGGTCCATTTCCCTCCAAACCTGTCCTATTCATGTACCTGTTCAAATGTTTCTTAAACGTTGGGATAGTCCCTGCCTCAACTACCTCCTCTGGCAGTTTGTTCCATACACCCACCACCCTTTGTGTGAAAAAGTTACCCATTGGATTCCGATTAAATCTTTTCCCCTTCACCTTAAACCAATGTTCTCTGGTCATCGATTCATCTACTCTGGGCAAGAGACTGCATCTAACCGATCTATTTCTCTCGTGATTTTATATACATGATATATAAGCATGTAGGAAGCTGTTATGTAGTTGACGAAGGTGTATGTGGAGTGTGACTAGGTGTACATATTGTTTTCAAATCCTTTTCTTTAATGCTTGGGTACTAGTTACGAGTTGGATTGCTAATGTTCTGATGTTAGAGTGCTTGGCTGAGGAATTCTGAAGGTTTGATGTCCTGGGCAATGGAGAGATGATTACACTATCCCATTTTGTGTGTCTGCATTTGATGGTTTATTTTTAAGATGGTTGGAATTGGAGACAAGGAGGCAAAGAACATTTTCTAAAGATGCAATCAATTAAAACGGTTGGAAATATTGGAAGTGAGATGTTTAGAATTAAGATCACGTTTGTTTACCGGTCTCAGCTTTCAAATCCTAAACTTCACAACACCTTCCAAGAGAAATGGTTGGGAAAGAAATGTGTGCTGAGCTTTTGAAAAGATGCTTTGATTCACAGAGCCACGCAATGGGCTTGCTTTCATTCAGATTGGAGAACTATTGTAATAGTGGGTGGCACTGCAGGTCTTTGGTCTTAGTTTAAGAGAGTAATCCCATGGATGATTGGGTTAACATCTGATGAGCTTTTGACGACACTGGGCCTGTACTCGCTAGAGTTTAGAAGAAAGAAGGGGGAGGGGGGGACTTCATTGTAAATTAGCAAATAGTGAATGGCCTGGATAGAGTGGATGTGGCAAATATGTTTCCACTAGTGGAAGAGTCTTCGATCAGAGGGCACAGGCCTCTGATTGCAAGTTAAAGGTCTTTGAGGTAGTAGTAAAAGGTGATCGAGATGAGTTTGGATGGGGAGGTGTGGTGGTACTGGCATCTGAAGGGTAGGCGTGAGTTGGATCTTGGGATTTATGGTTGGGGAGATGAGGTGATTTAATTCTCTTCACTCGGGCCTAGATACAATGGAATATGTAGAGAGACTAGCCTAATTAAATGAGAATCTGTTCCATGTACAATTTGGAGTGGTCATGCATTATAGGTTGGTCTATAATTGGAGAAGATTAGGCCCAGTGCCACATTTGAAGAAATATGTGCAGCATGATATAATAAGTAGGAAGGAACTGCAGATGCTGGTTTACACTGAAGATAGACACAAAATACTGGAGTAACTCAGCCGGACAGGCTGCATCTCTGGATAGAAGGAGTTAGTTCAAGAGAGAGTTAGATTCAGCTCTTGGGGCAAAAGGAATCGAGGGATATGGGGAAAAATTAGGAGCGGGGTACAGATTTTAAATGATCAGCCATGATCATATTGAATGGTGATGCTGGCTGGAAGGGCCGAATGGCCTACTCCTGCACCTATTTTTGTATGTTTCTATGAATGGGTCGAGTCCCTTCTTCAGACTTTCTATTCTATCTTTGATGCAATAAGTATTTTGAGCAATGATCAGCATTAAAGTCAAGCATAACTGAAAGTTCCCAGTTGCATATACGATGCATTGTTACTTGTGACTGATTGCAGCTATTACTTTATAAAGTGGATCCATTTAAAGGTATTATAACTAGTCATGGGGTCTAAAAAATGAACTTGCAATCAACTTCAGTTGCTGCCTCCTGTTCAGTGATAAGCATTTCAGGCTCAATTTAACAATTCCCAGCCTCCAGTTTGCTTCAGAAAATAACCATTCCACAACTGCAGTATTGCAGTTGGATTGTATTGGGAGTCGGTTGCTGGAACTGGAAAATTGTAGCTCTGAGGTGATTTAATAAGCATGGGTTGTTTCCTTTAGAGCAAGCCCATAAAATTAAGGGGTCCGCATAGAGTAAATAATAACCGTCTATTTCCTTTGGTAGAACGATTGAAATCATAAGGCATACATTTAGTTTCGTTTTTAGTTTTAGAGATACAGCACAGAAACAGGCCCTTCGGCCCACCAAGTCCGCACTGACCCGCACATTAACACTACCCTACACACACACTAGGGACAATTTTACATTTATTCCAAGCCAATTAACCTACAAACCTGTACGTCTTTGGAATGTGGGAAGAAACCGAAGATCTCAGAAAACCCATGCACGTCACGGGGAGAACGTACAAACTCCATACAGATAAGCACCTGTAGTCAGGATCGAACCCGGGTCTCTGGCGCTGTGAGGCAGTAGCTCTACCTTTACTCCTCCATGCCGCCCAAACTTTAGACTGTGGTAAGGGGTGAGCCCAAAGTTGCCATCACCCGAGGGATTTTAGAGGATTTGAAGTTAATAGAATAGCTGAAACAAAATGGAAATACTGAAAATAACATTAAGTTTTAGAGCGAGATGTATCTACAAATTTACAGAAATAATTGAACATGTGTTGAGTAGTTATTTGCGACAATCAAGTGTCACTTTGACCAAGCATAGTTGATTATTCAACAGCAGATAGACACAAAATGTTGGAGTAACTCAGTGGGACAGGCAGCATCCCTGGAGAGAAGGAATGGGTGACGTTTTGGGTCGAGACCCTTCTTCAGACTGAGAGTTTTCCAAGGTTTACCAGATCCACATGACTGTGTAATGGACTGTCAGAAGATGAATATTCAATGTGTTGATTTAAAAAATAGCAACTCAACAAAATCACTTTTCAGTTCCTCCATGTACATGTATTTTTAGTGCAAGAACACAGCTGCAAATTATATTTTGTGACTAATGGTTAAGATTTAGTGCTATTTCCAGTGCATGTCACTAAGTTGCTTCCGATCAGAGTTGACCTCTGTACACAGCTTTGATGCATCAAATCATTATATGAATTCTTTATCCATTTAGTTATCATTTAAATGTGCTGTTTGTCTAAGTTGTAATCCTCCAATTGCCGCATGCTTATATTATTTAGTCGTTCATGGTTATGAGAAGCATGGACGAGCTTCAATGGGTGAGACTTTATCAGTAATGTTTGCCATTTGGATTTACTTGTAACAAACCAGTGTATAAAATCATGAGAGGAATAGATTGGGTAGATGCACAGAGTCGCTTGCCCAGAGTAGGTGAATCGTGTTCCAGGGGACATAGGTTTAAGGTAAAGGGGAAAAGATTTAATAGGAATCTGAGGTGTAACTTTTAAATGTTTGTAGCTTAACACAAAGGGTGGTGGATGTATGGAACAAGCGAACAGAGGAGTTAGTTGAGACTGGGACTATTGCAATGTTTGAGAAACATTAGACAGGTACATGGATAGGATAGGTTTGGAGGGATATGGGGCAAACACAGGTAGGTGGGACTAGTGTAGCTGGGACATGTTGGTTGGTGTGGGCGAGTTGGGCCGAAGGGCCTGTTTCCACGCTGTATGACTCTGACTCTAATTAACTACCACTTTTAAAGTCGTGCGTAACGTGATGGAATTAAGGCTCTGCCTCATCTGAGGCAGCTTCTATCAAGTTTCCAAAGTAATCTTATCATATTTTTGCTTTCTGTAAATAGAGCGTACTTATGGAAATTGCAAAATCCCCTTTGACTTCTAATTTGCACTTTTTGTTGGGAATGCTGATGAGAATTGAGCAAGGATGAGGCAGATTTATGCCAGTCACAAGGGGAGAAAATAACTGCTTTTGTTGCTCTTCATGATGAAATTGGTTCTATTTGCATATACCTACGTCAGTGCCATATAAAGACACCAGTGCAACAATTTACCCTCCCTCAACACTCTGCAACATCGTTAATTGAATTGAACTTTAGCATTAAATGTTATCAAACAGATTTCTCACTTCAACGTGTACAGTTTTGAATAATTCATTTGATTAAGCTTGCTATGTTGACTCTTTTATAATAGTTCAGTCATTCCTCCATCTGCCTCCCTCTCATACCCTGTAGCTGCTAAAACTACATTGAACCTGAATTTTCTTTTCAGTGAGTATTGAGTACTGAGCTTCCCACCATCGATAGGATCTGCAGGCAGCACTGCCTTAAGAAGGCAGTTAATGTCCTTAAAGACTCTCACCACACTGGCCAGACTTTCCCTTTGTTGCTACCATCGGGAGGAAAGTGGAGGAACCCGAAAACCATTGCCTCCAAGTTCAAGAGCAGCAGATTCCCTACAACTTAACCCACTTACACAACCCTATCTCCCCTACCTCAGACCACAACAGGCTTTGCACTGCTATGGGGTATGTCCCTGCTTTGAGTCTGAAGAAGGGTCTTGACCCGAAACGTCACCTATTTCTTTTCTCCAGATAGTCTGTCTGACCTGTTGAGTTTCTCCAGCTTTTTGTGTATCTTCGGTTTAAATGTGCATCTGCAATCCCGTCCTACACGTTGGATCTTCCCTTATTATTGTGAGCAATATCTGAGGAGGGATGTGCTGGCTCTGGAGAGGGTCCAGAGGAGGTTTACAAGAATGATCCCAGGAATGAGTAGGTTAACATATGATGAGCGTTTGACGGCACTGGGCCTATATTTGCTGGAGTTTAGAAGAATGATAGGGAAACTCATTGAAACGTACAGAACAGTGAAAGGCTTTGATAGAGTGGATGTGGAGAGGATGTTTCCACTAATGGGAGAGTCTAGGACTAGAGGTCATGGCTTCAGAATTAAAGGACATTCTTGTAGGAAGATGAGGAAGAATTTCTTTAGTAGGAGGGTGGTGAATCTGTGGAAATCTTTGCCACAGAAGGCTGTGGATGCAAAGTCTGTGGATATGTTTAAGGCAGAGATGGATAGATTTGATTAGTGTGGGTGTCAGATGTTATGGGGAGAAGGCAGGAGAATGGGGTTAGGAGGGAGAGATGGATCAGCCATGATTGAATGGCAGAGTAGACTTGATGGGCCGAATGGCCTAATTCTACTCCTATCACTTATGAACTAATGATTTTATGTTCATGGTATAATTTACTGAGAATGACTGATAATCTATCGTGTGTTACTGTCTCTAATGAGTCTATAAATCTGCAACAAGTAGGAATCTTAATGTTCTGGCTCACATCTGGTGTATACGGCAAATAAATACACTCTAGATTCTTGACTCCATATGGGGTTTTGAATTAATGCTAGTTTTCTCTTTGCCTGTGGTTTTGGGGATCAAACCTACGTAAGTGCCCTGTGTGTGGTATTCTGGATAATGCAAATATATTCCCTGCATTAATGTGTAGGAAGGAACTGCAGATGCTGGTTTAAACCGAAGATAGACACAAAAAGCTGGAGCAACTCAGTGGGCCAGGCAACATCGCTGACGAGAAGGAATGGGTGACATTTCGGGTCGAGACCCTTCAGCACATGTCTGAAGAAGGGTCTCGACCCGAAACGTCACCATTCCTTCTCTCCAGGGATGCTGCCTGTCCCGCTGAGTTACTCCAGCTTTTTGTGTCCATCTTCCCTGCATTAATGATCCTTTAAGATAAATGTGTACTGCAGTAGTTTCCAGGCTCTTGTTTCCCAATTAAAATGTTCTTCGGTTTGCAATTGTTTGGTAATGTGGGTGTTTTCGTCTCTAAGTCAAGGAAGAGTTTTGTCCATTCTGGATCTGAGGAATGGAAGGAATGTGTGCATGGCTTCTTTTAACATGAACAGGCTGTTGCTACCATATGGACTTGACAGAATGAGGTCTTGGTCCAATTGCTAGAAAGACTGAGATGATTGGAGACTAAGCACTGTGACTTATTATTTATCCTGTCTGCACATTTTACATTATGGAAACTGAATATACACTTTTGCTATAAAGTAGTGACATTGTGTTTATTTGTTGAGTAATGTTTGTGATTTAGCTGTCATTTGAAAGTAGTTGGCTATCATGCAGCAGCAGGCAACTAGATTGATATCATTGAGTGACTTGTTAAAGCACTATCCAAGAAAATCCTTGTGCAGCTTACACTTATGATTCCTTCCCCACCAAAGATATTAGAGAAACAAGATGGACCACTCCGTTGAAATCGACCATACCTAAGTGTAGTACGCAAAGGAGCGTAACGTCTGCCATTTTAGTAGGCAAAACCCGCCGTTCGCTATGCCTCTCGCAGTGTAATCAGTGCTTTGGGGGAACAGTATGTGTGATGATACCATTAAAATGCAGTATAGATCTCATCTATCAATTCACAGATTTTTGTTATTTTTCTTTTTAAATGTTTCTGCAAGTTTCTGCCGACTAAAATGGTGTCATGACATACTACGGTTTTTAGGGTCGAGTGGTCCATCTTGCTCCTCTGGCATTTTTGTTCTCCACCATCCAAGCCAGAGCTTCATTCTACTATGTGTATCGCATGTTTTTGCCAATTGGAAGCTTCTAGAATTGCAATTAACAATATGTTAACTTGAATTTTTGGAGCGATGCTGCCCATGATTAACGGAAAAAAGGTGTAAAACAGTTTTTCATTCAAAGGTCACAACCAGATCACCGCCTTTGGAAGCCCTGTGTCACTTGACCCACAGCCTTTCCCTTTAGACGTCTTTCAGGACTTTTCATAAGACATTGGAGCAGAATTAGGCCATTCAGCCCATCAAGTCGAGTCATTCAATCATGGTTGATCGTTCTTTCCCTTTTAACCCCATTCTCCTGCTTCTCTCCAAACCAAGAGACTTTTCTAAAGGAGGAACAATTTCAGATTCAATTCTGAGTTTGCAAATTTTATTATTAAAAATAGCAGCAATGCACTCAAAAGATCGACTTCTATAAAAATAAAACCTTGCGCATCAGTCGTGTTCGATCAACCATTCAGATGCATGTTTGACTTTTAAAACGATCATGTCAATTACTACATTATGGGTAGTACAATAATGCCATGTCATCGAAGCGCGGTCATACAGCACGGAAATTATTCTGCAGCTATGCTGACGGCATGCTAGTCCGATTTTACCCGCATTTGGCCCATATCCATCTAAACCTTTTCCTATCCATGTACCAGTCCAAATGTCTTTTAAATGTTTTTGTACCTGCATCAACCCCTTTGGCAGCTCCTTCCTAATATATACCTCTCGTTTTGTGGAAAAGGTTGCCTCTCAGATTCCTGTTAAATCTTTCCCCTCTCACCTTAAACCTGTGCTCTCTAGTTCTCGATTTCCCCAAACCTGGGAATAAGCTTACATTTGCCCCTCAATTTTGTACACCCCTCGGTCTCCTGCTCTCCAAGGAATAAAGTCACAACCTTTCCCTGTAATCTGTCCCTTGAGTCCTTGCAACATCCTGCACTCTTTTAAGTTTAGCGGTATCTTTCCTATAGCACGGTGACCAAAATGTTTTGTTTTTTTTTGTTTCGAGATCAAATTGTGGGGTTGTCTGAAGGGTCCTGACTCGAAACGTTCCCCATCCATGTTCTCTTGAGATGCTGCCTGACCCGCTGAGTTACTGCAGCACTTTGTATCCTTTTGTGGCCTTGTCATGTCTCATGTACCATGACATGTCCCATGACAAGGCACACTGATTCCCCCAATGAGACATGCAAATAGGTTAACTCCAGTCGCTTTGAATCTGAAGTCACTGCCCAGCGTACAAAGGAGAAGTGTGTATTTCATCCTCTTTTAAAACACAAATGTTAAAGGCTGCTATGCATCCAACTCAATGGGGGCACCTTAAATGTATGCAGATACAAGAAACTGCAGATGCTGGTTTATACCAAAGATAGACACACGCAGTGCTGCAGTAATTTAGCGGGTCAGGCAGCATCTCTGGAGGAAAAGGATGGGTGATGTTTTGCGTCATGACCCTTCTTTGGGTCAGAAAGAAGGGTCCCGACCTGAAATGTCACCCGTCCTTTTTCTCCAACACTTTGTGTCTGACTGTATGCAGGCTTATACTGGCAAAACAGTTCTTAGTTCCATTTTGACTTTCTTTAAACAATAGTCTATATTTCGGGGAAACTGGATACTCGGAGGTTGTTTCATCAACTAAAAGTGCTGATGTTTTTCTGAATTACTGTTTTGCCATGATATATTGTTTGGAATTATACCAGATGGCTGCCAATATGCCTGGTGATAAATGAGCAGCATCTGAACATTCGAGCAAGAGTGCTCAAGGTTTTATTAAAGTTGACCTTTTGAATGTTACTGCAGTCATTTTTATAATGAAATTGACTGAATACAAAATTGACCGAATCTGAAATAATTTCTCTGCAGAAGAGGGATTGTCAATGTTTGAACAACAGCTGCTGGTTAAACATTCGTTGAGTTTTGAAGTCTAAAACAAAATAGAAGTCTAAAATAAAAATTGCACAACTTTTAATGCTGTTCATCTGATTATCCTTTGTTTTTCCAAAAGTACACCTGTGATTTATGCCATCTCTTCCCTTAATCACCCTGAACAGCCCTCAAAACTCAATAGTCAAAATTATAATGTAAGTTGGTGCTTGAATTTTCCAAATTGGCAGAAACACTGATACTACTAAGGCTGGCACAATGCTGCTGTGGTAGAGTTACTGCGTTACAGCGCTAGAGATCGATCATGACTGCGGTTGCTGCCTGTATGGAGCTTGTCCGTTCTCCCTGTGACCGCGTGAATTTTCTCCGGGTGATATGGTTTTCTTCCCTCGCTCCAAAGACAACTGATTTGTAGGTTAGTGCAGGAAAGAACTGCAGATGCTGGTTTAAAGCGAAGGTGGATACAAAATGCTGGAGTAACTCAGCGGGACAGGCAGCATCTCTGGAGAGAAGGAATGGGTGATGTTTCGGATTGAGATCCTTCTTCAGACTCGAAGGTATTTATTTCACAAAATGCTGGAGTAACTCAGCAGGTCAGGCAGCATCTCAGGAGAGAAGGAATGGGTGATGTTTCGGGTCGAGACCCTTCTTCAGACTGATGTCGGGGGCGGGACAAAGGAAGCATATAGGTGGAGACAGGAAGATAGAGGGAGAACTGGGAAGGGGGAGGGGAAGAGAGGGACAGAGGAACTATCTAATGTTGGAGAAGTCAATGTTCATACTGCTGGGCTGCAAGCTGCAGACTCGAGGTTTGTCTTCAGATTTGTAGGTTAATTGGTTTCGGTAAAAATTGTAAACTGTACCCAATGTGTACGATAGTGTATGGGGATCGCTGGTACGGGGATCAGCGAGCCGAAGGGCCTGGTTCCGTGCTATATCTCTGAACTAATACGATAAAACTCTTGCCTGGGTGTAGGGAGAAGTTTGATCACACAGTTGCAAAACAGAACAAAATTTATAACATAGTTTGTGAAGAGAGTAGATCTGTTGAGGGCACAGCCAAGGTTGAAGAGTAAATGAGTAGATATATTGATGTGGTAGCAAGGTGCCCTGATGTCTGAATAAATGTTTGATGCCTTGCTGGTGAAGAATTGTGAAAGGTCCAAGTATTCAAAACAAAACTCTTCATTTGGAAGAGGGAATTTAAGTGGTAATTTGATATCTCGGGCTTTTAAATTGAAAGATCTAAAACCATTGAAAGCATTTTGAGTATAATTAAATATTGAAAGCTTATTTCTTCAGCCACCACTAAACACATTGACAATCCATTACTTTCAGCAGCAGTACAATTACTTCTCCCCTACCCCCACCCAACCACTTGCAGATGATCAAGCTTGTCTTTTGACACTAGGTTCTGTGAAGTCTGCTTTATATTTGGATAAAACAGTCTGTGAATAAAAGTTTAACTGAATAATTCTTCAGAAAACTGCAACAGTCTTTTCAATTTCAGTCTACTTTCAGCCAAGCAGATATTGTGCTTAATTTGTGTTGCCGCTTTTATCTTATTAAATAGAACTTAAAGTAAGGTATCACAAAAAGCTGGAGTAACTCAGCGGGCCAGGCAGCATTTCGGGAGAGAAGGAATGGGTGATGTTTCGGGTTGAGACCCTTCAGTCTGAAGAAGGGTCTCGACCCGAAACGTCACCCATTCCTTCTCTCCTGAGGTGCTGCCTAACCCGCTGAGTTACTCCAGCTTTTTGTGATACCTTCGATTTGTACCAGCATCTGCAGTTATTTTCCTACAGAACTTAAAGTAAAATAGTTAATACGTGTTTATCCCCATCTTGCTGCATAGAAAGCGTCTGTAACTGCATCCATTTTCTTGCTTTGACGATTGCCAGAAGATGTTATCTCTTCCCCTAGCTTCACTGACTGTACCTGTGCTTACAAAAATCACATTGCTACAAATGGTGGCAGAATTGTAATATCAAATGTCTTATTCCTTGGAAAATCTTTATAGAAAGGACTTTATCAGTATTTTCCTGGAATTGTCTCGAGGGAGTTGCTGGGTTTTCCTTTCCGGGAAGATGGTAGGGGGAAGGGGTAGGGTGATGGATGGTCATTACAAGAAATCTGTTTAGCTCTTAGTCTAGCATAATAAACAAAAGGTCAGGGTGAAGTTGCGAAATCTGAAGAGACATTTATCGCCTCGTTTTGTCTAGATTTCACATCCTCGGATACATGAAATTTTCATATAGAAATAACTTTAAAGTTCTTTATGGTGTGTCCCTATGAGAAATGGTGCTAAATTACTGAAATTGTTTTAATATTGGCCAGTTATTGCATGCTTGCGTATTACCCTAACCATTCTGAATATTATGGTTATTGAGTAGTGTTTCAAAAAATACAAGGAATATTTGCAGTATGCACGGATTATATAGTTAAGAGAAATGTTGTGAAATCCAACAGAAGAAACTAAAAAACTGATATGATCCGTAAGATTAAGTGAAATTTAGAAGCTTTTTTTTTCTCGCCAAAGATAGTAGATTTACATCTTTTTGTGAGTAGGATTGTTGTGGCGGGTGTTGACTGAAGCGGGACTTTTGATTGTGAGATTTGTTTAAAAGGAGTTGAGGGATATTGATCAATATTGGGTGAATGGAGTTGATTTAATTGAATAACGGAGTGGGCTTAGTACAGGAAAATAACTGCAGATGCTGGTACAAATCTCAGGTATCACAAAAAACTGGAGTAACTCAGGAGATGCTGCCTGACCCGCTGAGTTACTCCAGCTATTTGTGATACCTTAAATGTGTGTAGGTGAGTGCTTAAACCTTCCATCACCACCGCGAGGAAGTTAAGAGTTAGCACTTTGGAATTTAACATCACGTCCTGTGTATTTGGAAACATTTGAGTTTTTGCTATGCCGCTGCATTGTAAGCTTGGTTTCGAAAGCAAAAGAATTTACCGAGTATGTTATGTAATCCTTTCATTTTTAATTTTATGATAACCTTCGTCGGGCAAGCTGAAGAACAGATTTTATGTTTGGCAGCCATTTGGTAGTAATTGAGCAGTTTCTGCCGAGTCTGCCCATTCTGGTGAAGTTATTTATCCAATTTGTGACTTGTAACAAAGATTGGTGGAACTTGAAGTTGTGATGCCAGTTCAGTATCAACAATCTAAGTAACCAAAACCTGTTGCCTCCAAGATACTCATTAAAAAAAAATAGAGCTCTGTGATCTTAACATGTGTCTTAATATCCCTAATAATGCTTGATATTTATTGTTTAATTCTCCCATGAGGTGATTTGATAATAGTACGACATTAACACTGGTTGGAACATGGTGGAAAACATTCTAATCATAGAACATTGTGCGTTCAACTTCCATTGTAACTGGAATTTGGAAACCAATTAGACACTTGAATGAGCAGGCGCTGGAGAAGGGTCTTGACCTGAAACATCATCTAACCAAGTCCTCCAGAAATGCTGCCTGACCCGTTGAATTACTCGAGCATCACCCCCCCCCCCCCCACATTACCTTTAACAGGAAGATAACTACCACCAGAATCCAGGCCAGTGTTCATTGCTCAGTGATAATATGTTTAGTATGACTTTGGGAGCGTGGTTCATTGTTTCCCATATTACCACAATGCTTTTTCTTCAAAAGAATATTATTGCCTATGCAGTACTTTGTCTGACAGATTATAAAAGGCTCTGTCTTAATGAAAATTGCTAATTTAAATTGGCAGCTTGTATTAGGCACTGGAGATAGCTTCTGCCATGGTAGAATCTTGGCAATTTGCCATGAGCTAAACTCAGTGTCTTGGTTAGTTACCCAATGCAGGATTGTGTTAAAGTTCGGTGAGTCTAGAACAACTTGTTTCAATTCAATTATTTTATGCTGGGGCAAAAATGTAGTTATTGTTAATCGCTCATTGTCTGGTTGCTGCCCATATATTGATGACAGTCATTTATTGTAGGAAGGAACTGCAGATGCTAGTTTAAACCAAAGATAGACACAAAATGCTGGAGTAACTCAGTGGGACAGGCAGCATCTCTGGATAGAAGGAATGGGTGACGTTTTGGGTCGAGACCCATCTTCAGACTGACTTTCTTAAATGGTCTGTGAGATTATGGCCTGGTGCTCATCTGTGGGGTCATGGTCTAAGGATAAGTAGAGGAGGTGTCCGAGAGCTAGCATCTGGCCTCGGTGTGGTGAAAGTCAGCTCGCCAGACGACAACAGCCTCTCCCTTGTCGGCGGGTTTGAAGAAAGGTATTGACCCGAAATGTCACCCATTCCTTCTATCCAGAGATGCTGCTGCCTGTTTTGTGTCTATTGACAATCATTTATTGTTGGCCTGCATAATTAGAGCGAGTTGTGTATTAATGACAATGTTAATCTTACTGGTGAGTTATTAATGTGCTGCCTAAGCAAATTTAGCTGTCTTGATATCATACCACGATGTAAACCACGCTGCCTAACATTTTGAACCTTGCGAGCCAGAGCAGTCGTAATATCATATTGCGCGTAATTTTTCAGAATTTCACAAAATTCTGGACTTGATTGTCAATCAAGTCTAAGTCGACGATCACCCATTTGAATCAAGCACTTTCGATCTTCATGCCCCACCCATGCTCATTTAGTTCTCAATCTTAAAGAAAATTTAGGTTTAATAACATGTTTGTGGAGAATGTTGAATTTAAAAAAATCTGCTTTTTTTAACTTTCATGTGGAATGAATCAAGATGTTGAAAAAAAAGCCTATTCAAAAATTGCATTTTGTTTAACGAGTTCAGAATGTGTGAACCATTTATTGGTATGTTGCGCTGCAGAGAGAATATGGTAATTTGAGCTCCACGTTGTTCATTGGCTGGGCAGTTATCAGTTGTGAGGGGAACTACACAGTTATTGGTGTAGGAATGTAACTGGAAGACAGAGTGCTGGAAGGCTGCATCGCAATCTCTCCACAGATCTATGTGAGAAAAATCTGCATTGCATTTGCTCCATGGTGCACGAGTGCTGCAGGAACTCCAAGACTGGGCAACGTATGTCAGACACTCGCCAGCGCAAGAAGTGCGTGCACAATTCTGGGATCCCGTGGCTTTGCTGAAGTGGCATCAACAGGGATTTTGTTGTCTGGTCCATTCTTGAGCTTCCTTTGTGACTGCTACATACAGCCAGTTGTCTGTGCCCTGTGACCGGCAGCCAGCTATTTACAGGCAAGTCTCAGCTGTGACAATCTCAGCCAGGTGTACTATCCTCTCAGATCCTATTTTACACTTCATTACTGTGTATACTCTGTGTTTTATACAAGCATGGGGCATACTATTCTATTTGTTTTTAACCCGTTTAAGTCTTCAAGCCTGATGATTCTCATAAATGATTCAGTGATTATGGTGCTGTTGATTGTGGTTTTGGCCATTAGAGTTCACTAGACTGAGTTTTCTTGATATTACTGTACATGGCTGTTCACATAGTCACCATTCTATTGTTTGAAAGGAGGACGACAGCACATTTGTTAATTGGCAGAGGCGAGGTTGCAGTCCTGCCCTTTCGTTGTTAACCTTTCATCATATTTAAACTGCAGCGATGAGCCCAGGAGACTTGCTTGTGTGCAATATCTTTGCAGAAAGCCAAAGCTTTTTTATCACAAAGACCACAAAGCAGTGATCACTCACTGTTCAAATGCTATGACTGCAGAATGCTGCTGATCCATCTGAAGGAATCGGTGCCTGCCCTCAGTGCTGCATTAGTCTGCAGAGTAGGCTAGTCCTATTGCGTCTCATACAGTTGTGCACTGGAATAACCTCTATGCTCACCTATCATTTTTGCATACACATCGTTGTTGCACTATTAATTAGTCCTTTGACACTCTGTTTGGAAAGCTAGCTTTCTAGTATAAAGAATTTCTTAGCTGGAAGCTAGTATTCCAAATAACAAAGCTGATGTTAGCAGCTTTATATTGATTTTTTTCATACAAGAGATTCTTGTAAACAATAGCTGCGTGGCAAACCTATTTAATCATTGACAGGTGCAGCATGGAAACAGGCCCTTCAGCCCATCAAGTCCACGCCGACCATCGATCATCCCAACACTACTTCAATGTTATCCCACTTTCTCATCGGCTCCCTCCATTTACAAACCTGCACATCCTTGGGATGTGGGAGGAAACTGGAGCTCCCGGGGGAAACCTACGCGGTCACTGGGAGAACGTGCAAACTCCACACGGACAGCCCCCAAGGTCAGGATCGTACCCTGGTCTCAGGCACTGTGGGGCAGCAGCTCTACCAGCTGTGCTATTGTGCCACTAAACAGTTTCTGAACCTTCTTCCAAATGCTTTGGGCTTGGACTCCATTAAATATGCAGATATATGATTAATTCTGTCATTGAGACAAAGACAGTGGAGAAACTGAAGTTTTGCAATAAATTTGCTTTTGTTATTGCTTCAGATTAGATGCCCGAGTCCAGAAGTCTTGCCTGTCTTTGAAAGTATGAAAATGTTACAAGCTACTCATGCTACCCTGGCAATTCTACTCTGATTAATGTGTAGGAAAGAACCGCAGATGCTGGTTTAAACCGAAGAAAGACACAAAATGCTGGAGTAATTCAGCAGGACAGGCAGCATCTCTGGAGAGCAGGAATGGGTGACGTTTCGGCCTGAGACCCTTCTTCACCCATTCCTTCTCACCAGAGATGCTGCCTGTTCCACTGAGTTTCTCCAGCATTTTGTGTTTATCTACTCTGATTAACGTTCCTTTCAATGATAAGCCTGAATTGTCTGCAACAGGTTACATTTTTTCTACCTGTGTTGAATAATTTTTAGTGCTTTCTCCAATGGTGAATTTGAGGTTGGGATCTTTAACAATTCATGGCAATTGAACATTCATCCCAGTTTCTATTGCTCAGCTTGGCTGCTCGAGGTTTACCCATTTCTACGTACATCACATGCACCAAGTAGGCAACGGAGCTCGCTGGTGTGAGAATTTGAAAAAAATGTATAGTGTATATTGATGATTGAATTTTTAATCTGACATTCGTCACAATACACTGGTGGGATGTGGCAGTGTGTCGCTCTGCTAAACAAAATGGCAGGATGTTTGTTTACACTGATGGCATGTCCAATCTCAGCCAGCGTTATTGGGTTGGCACTGAATATGGAATGATGATAAATAGGGGTTGGTGGATGAGACAAGTTGCATTTGGGCTCCGTAATCTGTCACCTTGCCGTTATAGCAGAGACGAAAATAATTTGAACAATGAATCCGAGCCAACTTGTGTCGAGCTATCCAGTCAATCTCGTTTTTCCTCGATCCCCATAGTTATGCTTTTATTTCCTTTGAGTATATCCAATTTCCTTTTTGAAACCCTGCTCTCTGTTTCTCCCTCCCTTGTCACCAGGGGGATACAGTGCATTGTTTCATCAATAAATATAATTTGTCTTGGAATTCTTATTTGTTCCGAACCTTAAATCTGTGTCGCTGGATCTTGCACTATTAGCTCACTGGAATAACCACCTTTGTATAATTGCAGTAATATACCACAGAAACAGGTCTTTCAGCCCAACTCATCCATGCCATCCAAGATTTCTATCTATACTAGTCCCATTTGTCCAATATCCCTCTCAACCTTTCATGTCCATTCACCGTTTAAATGTTATTGTACCTGCCTCAATCGCTCCCTCTGGCAGCTCATTCAATGTATGTACCACTCACTGTATGTACCACTGGGCGTAGCAGTAGAATTGCTGCCTTATAACGCTTTCAGCACCAGAGACACGGGTTGGATCCCGACTACGGGTGCTGTCTGTATGAAGTTTGTACGTTCTCCCCATGACCGTGCGGGTTTTCTCCGAGGTCTTAGGTTTCTTCCCGCGCTCCAAAGACGTACAGGTTTGTAGGTTAATTGGCTTTCTATTTTAAAAAAATGTAAATTGTCCCTAGTGTGTGTAGGGTAGAGTTAATATACGGGGATCGCTGGTCGGCGCGGACTCGGTGGGCCGATAGACTTGTTTCCGTGCTGTATCTCTAAACTAAACACAATTGGTTTGAAAAATCTCCACATGATGTTCCTATTAAATCTTTCCCTTCTCACCTTAAACTTGTGCCCTGTCATAATCTGGTGCTTCTCTGCCAAATCTCTCAACCTCTCTTGCTCCAAGGATAACTTCTGCCTCCTTCGTTTAACTTTGAATTTAAAATCCAATAACCCTAGAACCATTTTGATGCATTTCTGTAACACCTCGAGGACTTTCTTATCCTCTGTGTGTGGTGACCAGAATTATGGTTGTCACCTAACCAGAGTTCTACAAAGATTTGTAGCTTTTGTGCTCTTAATAAAGATTGAGATCCATTATGAAAAATTATCCTCTGTATCAATGATGAATGCGTATGAACTGCAGGTCTCTGTACCTATGTGCTGTTTGGAGCAGCCAGTGTGCTTGTACTGCCCCTGAAGATATCCAAAGAAGTCTAGCGTGATATGAAAGGATAATCCTATGGGAAAGATTTGAAATTGAGGATAAACACCTTAAAATTGAGATCTTACTTTGTTGATGGGCAACTTGGATTCAAAGGGATTGGGTTATTGAGACTTAATCCCAGCCCTGACATGAACATCAGGTTTTGCAGATATAAATTGCTGATACAATTGTTAGAGCAGGTGTTATGCGAAGCTCAACTCGTTACCTTGAGGTCAATATGATACCATTATCATAAATAGTCTGCTTCAGCTTCATGCAGTGAGGAAAGTCATTGGTGGCCGGGGAATAGTTTTTGAGGCATGGGTTAAAGGCAATGGCTTGCCTTCCTGGTATGCTCATTGTTTATGAGAACGTGGGACACAAAATGGTTATAAAATTGGACAAAAACCAGGGACTAGTAAAAGCCAATGCAAGTCAGCTATATTAATTGTATGCGGCAAAGATGTGTATGAATAAAGGAGAAAATGCTACAGGAGGTTGTAAAGTTTAGTTCATGTTGCATTTTGGTATGTGACCATGGACCGCTAAACCCTATTCTAGATTTCTTGATAGATAGAAACATAGAGAATAATCCTCATAGAACATAGAAACATAGATACTTGAGGGTAGGCCAGCTCGGTGGAAATAAACTTACATTTCAGTTTTTCACCTGCGATACATTAATTAGTCTTGTAATCTCAAAGTGCAGACCCTTTGAAAGCCTGTATCTTTATGGCAAAAATGGTTTATAATTGCAAATGAATAGTGTATTTCCCATATCATGCTGTCTGTTGATTTCAAGAGGAAAGCTTAAAATCTGCTAATATTGTTGAAGGCAAGTATTATGTTTGTAGGTGAGAGCTGCATTTTGTCAATTACTCGATAGATTCGATTAAGCTAATCTGCTGTAGTGAAAGAACTTGTGCCTCCTCCAGGTGCAATTGGCTCAGCAAAATAAATCAAATTTGCCCTAGAATGAGAACTGATCATGTATAAAAAAACAGCTCTTTGCATAATGGATCAAGAGTACTTGACTCTTGACCAGATCAGAGTCCCCAATCTGGTTTTCATTTTGCACCCATGCAGCATTTCAATTTTGATTTGTGTCATCAAAGCAGATTTTTGTTTCACACAGAGTTGTGAATCTGTGGAATTCTCAGCCACAGAAGGCAGTGGAGGCCAATTCACTGGATGTTTTTAAGATATTGCTCTTAGGGCTAACGGAATCAAGGGATATGGGGAGAAAGCAAGTACGGGGCACCGATTTTGAATGATCAGCCATGATCACATTGAGTGGCGGTGGGGAAGGGTCTCGACCCAAAACGTCACCCATTCCTTTTCTCCTGAGATGCTGCCTGACCTGCTGAGTTACACCAGCATTTTGTGAATAAATACCTTCGATTTGTACCAGCATCTGCAGTTATTTTCCTACATATTGGGTGGCGGTGCTGGCTCAAAGGACCAAATGGCCTACTCCTGCACCTATTTTCTCTGTTTCTATTAGGATGCATGTATGACATCCTTCAACTTAAATTTATTTGTAATTATGAACTGTCTTTTCATATCCAAACGCCTTAGAGTACTGCACAGGTTATCTTGCCGATAAGTTACCTTCTGCCAACATTTTCCCACAAGCAAACGTAAAGGAACAGGCCAATTAATCTATTCATTTGGTAGTCTCATTTAAACGTAATGTTTGTCCCAGAGCCTCCAAACAATTTAGGAGCTGTTAATGGTCTGTAGAGCCTTCACTTTATCTTTAGGATTGGGTTCATTATTACCACGTGTACCAAGGTATAATGAAAAGGTTTTGTTTCAATAGACAATAGACAATAGACAATAGGTGCAGGAGTAGGCCATTCAGCCCTTCGAGCCAGCACCGCCATTCAATGCGATCATGGCTGATCACTCTCAATCAGTACCCCGTTCCTGCCTTCTCCCCATACCCCCTCACTCCGCTATCCTTAAGAGCTCTATCCAGCTCTCTCTTGAAAGCATCCAACGAACTGGCCTCCACTGCCTTCTGAGGCAGAGAATTCCACACCTTCACCACTCTCTGACTGAAAAAGTTCTTCCTCATCTCCGTTCTAAATGGCCTACCCCTTATTCTTAAACTGTGGCCCCTTGTTCTGGACTCCCCCAACATTGGGAACATGTTTCCTGCCTCTAATGTGTCTAATCCCCTAATTATCTTATACATTTCAATAAGATCCCCCCTCATCCTTCTAAATTCCAGTGTATACAAGCCTAATTGCTCCAGCCTTTCCATGCTATCCAAACAAATCAGGTAATACTTTAGGTGAATACAATCAAGCCAAACGCAAGCCAACATAACAGAGTGAAGGGAAAAGAAGATAGACACAAAATGCTGGAGTAGCTCAGACTGAAGAAGGGTCTCGACCCGAAAAGTCACCCATTCCTTTTCTCCAGAGATGTTGCCTGTCCCGCTGAGTTACTCCAGAATTTTGTGTGTCTCTGCAGAGTATTGGGGGAGTTCCCGATGTTGGGGGAGTCCAGAACCCAGGGTCGCAGTGTAATAATAAGGGGCAGGCAATTTAGGACTGAGATGAGGAAAAACGTTTTCACCCAGAGAGTTCTGAATCTATGGAATTCTCTGCCGCAGAAAGCAGTGGAGGCCAATTCACTGGATGTTTTCAAGAGAGAGTTAGATATAGCTCTTAGGGCTAATGGAATCAAGGGATATGGGGAGAAAGCAGGAACAGGGTACTGTTTTGAATGATCAGCTGGCTCGAAGCTGATGCCTACTCCTGCACCTATTGTCTATTGTCTAATAGGTTCAATATCTGCAATAATGTAGGTTGGAAAATCGGAACTGTACCCATGCATATAGAAGGATGTTATCCTTGCTATTCCATGAGCAAGGATAACAGAAGGGAGGAAGCTGATCTTGAGTCCAATGGAAGCAGTGAGAAGGAATGACCGGGGTGGGAAAGGTCTTTGATTATGTTGCCTTCTATCCTGAGACTGAATGAAGTATAGATGGAGTCAATGGTGGGAAGTCTGGTCTGTGCGATGGACTGGGATACATCCACAGCTCTGCAATTTCTGAATTTAAAAATGCAATCAAATTCCTTTTCTCAAACAATTTTTTTGCCCATCTCCCGCCCTGTGTACAGGCAGTCCCTGGGTTATGGGAGCGCCCCAATCCTGAGAACTGCCCATAAGCCCAGCCGGAAACGTCTGTTTTCCATAGCTACCATATTGCATCACTCTTCACTTGCAATAAATATCAGTTCATTGCAAAATTACCTCAGCTACCCACTATTAAACTAATGAAATATATACTGTATCCACTTCATGAGTACCATGAAATATTATTATTACTAGCTTGACAAATGCTTTCAGAAAGTATGGGAGAATTTGCGAACTATATGGGAGTCTGACTTCCATAAGTCAGGGCATTTGTAACCATCGGCCTCCTGTACTTGAAATAATTTGTTTGCTATATTTTGGGTGCATTGGAGAGTGTGGAGGGGGGTAAGGAAGTCTTAATGTTTTTGGAGATAATATGGAAGAATTTTATCAGCTGGCTTTGCTCTATGGACACATTCACATCCAAACAATTTTTCTGAATATCCATTTAATGAGGTATAACGACCCTGGGTGCTGTTGTTAATAATGTATGTTAAAGACCTGATTACCATGATTCATTTCCTGTGCAATGCAGACCACTTAAAACTGCTGGAGATCTTAGTTATGGAAGAATCCATTTCAGTGATGTGAATTATTTGTACCAGTAAACTTTAGTGAAGTGAACATTTGGTGCTAAGCTGGCGTATATGAAAGAATATTGCTCTGTAACTGATATGGTTTAGCTGTGCAGTCCATGAATGGTGTGAATATTTGGGTGATCTTGAATTTCCTTTGTTAGCTTTATAAAGAATTTAAAGTCTCGCAGCCTGATTAAGTGGGACAATAAAGCAAGACTCAATGAAATAAATGGCATTCCAACGAACGGTGAATAGGTTACTGCAGTGTAGTGCACAGCCTAGATATGAACTACAACTAATAATCATTATTTGCATTTGCTTGAAAGCTGACTTTTCTAGATGTGAACACATTCTCAGCTTTTAAATCTTTTATTTCAGTTTAATGTTTTTTCTCAAATGTTCCTTGGAACATCATTCTGAACACGTTTTTTGTGTGAGCAAAAACCCGAGCAGGGAGAAAGCTGTATATTAGAGAGAAGACTTTGCAATGAAAGGCCGTTAATAGTATTAATTTTAATGTGGCTTTATGGCATGTATAAAGCACAACATTTATCATAGTCGTACAGCATGGAAGTGGGCCTTTCAGCCCAACTTGTCCATGCCAACCAAGATGATCCATCTAAGCCAATTCCATTTACCTTTGTCTCGCCCACATTCCTCGAAACCTTTCTTTGTCACCAAGATTAAGGGTGAATGAAAGCATGCCCCAAAACTACTTTTAAGGAGGAAGAAACATTTAGGGGAGAATTTCAGAATATTTGCTAGACACATTGACATAGAAACATAGAAACATAGAAACATAGAAAGTAGGTGCAGGAGTAGGCCATTCGGCCCTTCGAGCCTGCACCGCCATTCAATATGATCATGGCTGATCATCCAACTCAGTATCCCGTACCTGCCTTCTCTCCATAACTCCCTCTTAAATATAGCCAATGAACTGGCCTCAACTACCTTCTGTGGAAGAGAATTCCACAGATTCACCATTCTCTGTGTGAAAATAGCGGTAGAGCTACTGCCTTATGAACATCAATTTAAAATTTTAACCTTAAAATTTTAACATAATGACTGATCCAAGTTAATTTGCTCAACACCACATGGGTTGGCATTGTTGTATTACACGCTGAATCATTGCAGTCTCATGTTCAATAGAATTGATGAAAATTGATTTTGATAAAATCTAATCATATTAAAAACCCCAAAACTGAAGGAATCAGTAGTTTTAAATCCATACTGACCCCTTTCTGGGCATTAGTCAAGAATGTTTTATCGTCGTGTGCCAAAACGTAACATTGACATTCTTTCTTGCCGCTGCACAACGGGACTGTAAACACAATACTCAATAGCTAATATAATAAACAAACAAAAAGGTTCAATAAAAGAAACCCTATACAGTACAAAAAACAAAACACAAAGCTCAAAGTCCCTAGTGAAATCAAGGAGTTTATTTGGAGTTGGTCGTGTTCAATTGCATTAAAACGATGGTATCAAATCTTCGGTTATAATGATTTTCTCAGCATGCGCATCATTTCCCAGTGCTGTACTTCAAGAGTTCTCAAAATTATTTCAAATTCCATTTGCTTATTGTGAGATTTGACCCGAGCTGAGAATTTTCTTCTGTGTGCAGTTGTGATGCTCTGGGTTTGTGATGGAAAAATGTAAAATGGGGAACCTTAAAGTGAATGCATTTATATTCACCTGCCTTTGTGCCTTTACGCTACGCCTGTCCCTGGTTTGGTTTGGTCACTCTGCAGATCTGTATGGGAATTGTAAAGTTGCATGAAAGAGGGCATGATGGGTTTTTTTCTCTTGAACTGATGCTGGGGAGGTGGGGTGGATAGATTTTTTAGATTTAGAGATACAGCGCGGAAACAGGCCCTTCGGCCCACCAAGTCTGCGCCGCCCAGCGATCCCCGCACGTTAACACTATCTTGCACCCACTAGGGACAATTTTTACATTTGCCCAGTCAATTAACCTACATACCTGTACGTCTTTGGAGTGTGGGAGGAAACCGAAGATCTCGGAGAAAACCCACGCAGGTCACGGGGAGAGCGTACAAACTCCATACAGACAGCGCCCGTAGTCAGGATCGAACCTGAGTCTCCGGCGCTGCATTCGCTGTAAGGCAGCAACTCTACCGCTGCGCCACCGTGCCGCCATTTTTATAGATTATTGCACGATGCTTTGAGATAATTATACTATTTTTATAACGACATTTTGCTGCTTTCCATCACAGTTGTTTCTGAGACTTGCGCGTATTCTAGGTTTAAGGATTAAACAAACAGTACTAATAAGTACACCAGACTCAGATTAATGAGCTTTAAATACTTCATCTGTACCAACAATTTCTGAAGACTTTATATAACCAATTTATTACCACTTTTACTTTCTAAGATAAACCGGTCTGACGATCCCGTTATGTATAACAGAGCTAGGGCTTTGGACCCTTTGAGCACCTCAGCTAATGAATACATTTGTGGCTGATTTCCACATTTCATAGCATGTTCCATGTTCTCTCCATAATCTTTGAAGTCTTTTGTCTAGAAATATATTCATCTCTAATGTATTCAGAGACATGTGCAGAGGTAAAGTTGCTGCCTTACAGCGCCAGAGACCCGGGTTCCATCCTGACTACAGGTGCTGTCTGTGCAGAGTTTGTACGTTCTCCCCGTGACCTGCGTTGGATTTCTCCAGGATTCCCGGTTTCCACCCACACTCCAAAGACGTACAGCTTTGTAGGCCAATTGGCTTGGTATAATTATAAATTGTTCCTCATGTGTGGGATAGTGTTAATGTTCATGGACGCTGGTTGGCGTGGTTTCGGTAGGCCAAAGGACCTGCTTCCAAATAAACTAAACTAAACATGGCCTCTACACACTTGGTGGTAACAAATTCCACAGCGTCAACACCCTATGCATGAGAAAAAATTTGCATCTCAGCATCTCGCTGTGTAATTTGAGACTAGCCATGTTCTGGACAAAACCAACCAGGGTAAACATGATCCTCTCCTCATCCAGTCTATCTAGCTCGACCATATTTAATTAGATTGATTCAATCTGCGAAATTCCAGTCGCTGCAAATCTAATTGTCCTAATCGCTTCTCGGATGACTATCCCAGGATCAGTCTGCACCTTTTGCTGTATTCCTGTGTAGCAAATATCTTGGAAAGAGTCCTAACTGCGCACACAATTCCAAGCATGAAACGGCAAGTTTAACTTGCACTTGATATAACTGAATTTTGTAATCTTTCAACTTATAATGTTCTGTAGAAACTTAAGACATCATAAACTAGCGGAAAAGCTTGGCACTGATGTAGGGATATTTTTCTCAATTTATGGCCAGTTGGCTTTTCCGAATAAAATCATTAAACCCTTTTCATTTTCAATGATTTTACAATTTCCTGAAGTGGCTCGCTGATTACAGTTTGAGGTGAGATTTTGATTTTCTCCATATGGTCAAAAAGGTTAGAAATGGTTCCCCTGGTGATTTCTCCGAATGGTGTCGGCATCTGGTGCCGATGCAAGGATGGTGTTGCTTATCTCTGAGCTATACTGCTTCCATTTTCCAAACAGGTATAGCAGAATCTAGGGTGAAGGTCATTATGGCTGTTTAAGTAATAGAGAGAAAATGAAGAAAGGCAGGTCCAGATTAACTTGTGGATGTCTTGGGTGCTTTTCACTGCTAGCATGGGATCTACTTGGACAGGAAAAATGTAGGTGCAGGTGTCAGATTTTTTTTTCATTGTAGAAATAGTGTGGAAACAGGCCCTTCAGCCCACTGAGTCTGTGCCGACCAATGATCACCCCAGACACTAAAACTATCCTACACACTAGGGACAATTTAAACAATTTTACCGAAACCAATCAACCTACAAACATGTATGTCTTTGGAGTGTGGGAGGAAACTGGAGCACCTGGAGAAAACCCACACGGTCACGGGATAATGTACAAACTCTGTACAGACAGCACCCGTGGTCAGGATCGGACCTGGGTCTCTGGCGCTGTAAGGCACTAATTCTACCGCTGTGCCACAGCACCTAAGCCCGAGTGAAACCTTGTGTGAGGCTAGGTCTCTTAGGCCATTGAGCTAAATATAATATCTGAACTAACTATCAACCCAAGTAATGAGCATTTACTTTTCTGGATTCATTGTTAACAAGGTAAGACCGGCCCAGGTTCTAAATAGAACATAGAACAGTACAGCGAGAGAACAGGTCCTTCGGTCCTCAATGTCTGTGCCGAACATGATTCCAAGACCCTCTCTCATCTACCTGCACATTACCCATATCCATCCATTCCCTGCATATCCATATGCCTAGCCAAAAGTCTTAATACTAATGTAGCTGCTTCAACCACCACCCCCAGCAGCATGTTCCAGGCACTCGCCATCCTCTGTATATTTAAAAAAAAGTGCCCCACAGGTCTCCTTTAAACTTGCCCCCTTCACCTTAAAGCTATGCCCCCTAGTATCTGATTATTTCATCCTGGGGTGAAAGATTCTGACTGTCTAACCTCTCGAAGCACGGTAGCGCAGCGGTAGAGTTGCTGCTTTACAGCGAATGCAGCGCCGGAGACTCAGGTTCGATCCTGACTACGGGTGCTGCACTGTAAGGAGTTTGTACGCTCTCCCCGTGACCTGCGTGGGTTTTCTCCGAGATCTTCGGTTTCCTCCCACACTCCAAAGACGTACAGGTATGTAGGTTAATTGGCTGGGTAAATGTAAAAATTGTCCCTAGTGGGTGTAGGATAGTGTTAATGTACGGGGATCACTGGGCGGCATGGACTTGGAGGGCCGAAAAGGCCTGTTTCCAGCTGTATATATATGATATGATAAATCCCGGGGAGCCATAGCCGTGGCCCGTAGACTATGGACCCGCCTGTTTTGGATATGGATTATGCACAGGTAGATAAATGATGCTCTTGGCATCATGTTCGGCTGAAGGGCCTGTGATGGTCCGCTGTTCTAATTCTAAGACAGTGTCACCAATATCAATTCTGTTTTACTGAGGTAGGGCCTTCGAAGTCTATACTTGCAATTCATTTTTTGGTATAAGAAAATAACTGCAGATGCTGGTACAAATCGTTTTATTCAAAAAATGCTGGAGTAACTCAGCAGGTCAGGCAGCATCTCGGGAGAGAAGGAATGGGTGACGTTTCGAGTCTCGAAACATCACCCATTCCTTCTCTCCCGCGATGTTGCCTGACCTGCTGAGTTACTCCAGCATTTTTTGAATAATTCATTTTTTGGCACTTGTCCAAAAGTATCTTGCTGAATACTTCTGAATATTCTGTGTTTTAGCCCAGGGCTTACGAGGCTTGCGTGTCCCCATGATTCCGAGAGCGATGCTGTCGGAAGCACTAGCTTCTGGTAGGGCCACACATGGCAGTAAGGTCGAGGATGAGGGTCCGGACTAAGAACGATCCAACCTACAAGACCTCAACGGCGGACCAGGGGGACGAAGTTATCTTGAACCCAACGGCTGTGAAGGCGGATGAAGGTTGCAACAGATCTATCAGCTCCAATCGTCTTGGTTTCCTTGCCATTGGAATTAGTTGATTGATTTGTGAAGGACCATGTGCTTCTTGGAGTGCAACATCAAGTACACGTTAAGCAAACACACACCCACAGGTGTCAATAGATAATAGACAATAGGTGCAGGAGGAGGTCATTCGGCCCTTCGAGCCAGCACCTCCATTCAATGTGATCATGGCTGATCATTCTCAATCAGTACCCGTTCCTGCCTTCTCCCCATACCCCCTGACTCCGCTATCCTTAACAGCTCTATCTAGCTCTCTCTTGAATGCATTCAGAGAATTGGCCTCCACTGCCTTCTGAGGCAGAGAATTCCACAGATTCACAACTCTCTGACTGAAAAAGTTTTTCCTCATCTCAGTTCTAAATGGCCTACCCCTTATTCTTAAACTGTGGCCCCTTGTTCTGGACTCCCCCAACATTGGGAACATGTTTCCTGCCTCTAACGTGTCCAACCCCTTAATAATCTTATTCTTTTCGATAAGATCTCCTCTCATCCTTCTAAATTCCAGTGTATACAAGCCTAGTCACTCTAGTCTTTCGTTCTGTGAGCAGCACAAAACTTCACTTAAGACTTTCGGCGATGGGGGAAGGGCGACGAGAGCAGGCTACATGATGGCTGGAAGCTCCTCGTCAAGAACCAGCACTGAAGCGGTGAATACTTGATTCAATCGCTACAACGGAACGTGGACCATCATCCTCCCCCTCGAGGGATAGCCACGACGAGTAGAAGCAGGAGTGCAAGTTCATTCTTGGGTAGTTTAGTTTATTGTCACGTGTACTGAGGTACAGTGAGAAGCTCTTGTGGCGTGCTAACCAGGACAGTTCTTACTGAACATTAAGAGCATTATACAATGAGAATTCTTAGGTATATAAAAAAAGCATTGGAGAAGGGAAAATGGCTGAAATGGGAGTTACAGGTGGGATGACATGTGAATAACGTCCTGGAAATGAAAACTGGACACGTTTCTGGGCACTGCATTGGAATTACTTCTCACCCGTAACACCCAGTTCAACAACCACACTCCCCTTTTATCATTCTATTTAAAATTAGCGGCAATTAATTCAATGGATAAAAATGGCCTCATAATTCAGAGCTGTAATTAATCATAAAAGGTACAATGTTAACCAGAAGACAACCCGTACTTCTCTCTCCTGCCGAAATGTTTGTTTGGAGAGTACATAAGGCTTGTGTTTCTGCCCATTACCGACTGCATTTGAACTTTGGTTTACACGACAGGTTTCTACAGATTGTTGAAAAATGCACGTGAAGTTTTAAATGTAATTGTTTATAACCACCGCCTTTTTTTTGTTTCTGTGATGCAGGTCTGATGGTACCTGGCAAGCGGTGAACCGTTGAGACTTCCCACCCGCAGCCATCTTTGTCGAACTGCAACATGTCACAACCACAGGTAAAATTATTTCTCCTGGTTCAGTCTGAAGAAGGGTCTCGACCCGAAACGTCACCCATTCCTTCTCTCCTGAGACGCTGCCTGACCTGCTACTCCACGTTACTCCAGCATTTTGTGAAATAAATACCTTCGATTTGTACCAGCATCTGCAGTTATTGTCTTACATCCCCTGGTTCAGCGCTCTTATATTTTTATTCTGCAGTTAAAGATTGGCAGACAAGGATTTTTGTGGGTGCAAATGTAAGGCAGGACAAGGATACAAGTCTGGTCTTTGGTTAATGAGAAATGAACTGCCTTATGGCATTTCTTTTAAGTACAACCGAGCATGAAGGTAAAAGATGGTGTGAGGCGCCAGCAGTGTGTTAATTACCATTAAAAGCTTTCATCTGCATTAGTTGGAATGCATTTGTTCAATCTTACGGGAAACTATAGTGATGCATAATGCTTTCTAGTTCCCCATACATCATCACACTCGTTCACCAATATATTTTAATCTGGGGAAAAATAGCACGAGAAAAATAGTATTTTCCCGTGACACTGTTGCTAACTGATTGTTTTGTTGATGCTGGTTACAACTTGTACATTTTTGTTGGATCTATTTGTACTTCGCTGCTTTCTGTTCCAGGTACTGACATGTTCAGTACGGTCATCTATAAGCCCTGGTGTTCATAATGTTGGAGAAAGGAGCTCCAGCTCTGGGTGCTTTGGTTTCCTCCCACATTCCAAAGACCTGTTGGTTTGCAGGTGAATTGGCTTCTGTAAATTTACCCTTGTGTGTAGGATAGAACTAATGCAGGCGTGTTTGGTGGTTGGCGCAGATTTGGCGAGATGAAGGGCCTGTTTCCATGCCATTTCTCTAAAAATAAAACTCTCCTAAAATAGGAGGCATAGAGTTCTACAGCACGGCTGTATAGGCACCTCGACCCAACTCATCCATGCCGACCAACCTGCCCAGCTGAACCTGTCCAAGTCGTCCTGTGTCCCTCCAAACCCCTCCCATCAAATATTAAATAAAGTGGCCATTTTGCATAAAGTAAAAAAATTACAGACAATTGCCTTCTAATTCCTCAACTGTTGGGTCCCCTGCAGTACACTCTTAGGAGCAGGTAGACACAAAATGCTGGAGTAACTCAACTCTGGAGAGAAGGAATGGGTGACGTTTCAGTCTGAAGAATGGTTTCGACCCGAAACGTCACCAATTTCCTTCTCTCCAGAGATGCTGCCTGTCCTGCTGAGTTACTCCAGCGTTTTGTATCTATCTTCGGTTTAAACCAGCATCTGCACTTCCTACACTCTTAGAAACAGGTATATACATTAGGGTACAATAGCCAGTAGTATATTTTAATATTTTGCCCATGTCCATATGTTTGACATTAGTTAATTTCCAATGATTATTCTCTGAAGTGTTACTCCAGCATTTTGTGAAATAAATACCTTCGATTTGTACCAGCATCTGCAGTTATTTTCTTACACATTATCTGAAGTGTGATTTGGAAGCTGTTAAATATTTGTTTCTCTTGCATATTGAAAGCTGCCTTTTCTGTTGTGCACTGGAAGCTGAGAAAAGTTTTGGAAAATATTTTAGGGACAGGGTACATTAAAAATAGGGCAAAAAGTAAGCAGAATTGTTTTAAAGTTGAGTCACTGGTTCCCTACTGGAATAGGTGAAAGACATTTAGCTAATTGAAATCGTATGACTTGAGACCATCAATCTTCCTTTTTAATACATATCACTCTTAATATCAGAAAACAAACAACGTATATCTTTTATGAAATCCATCAATATTGGATATAAAATGATCGACTGATCAGGCAGGAATGACCATCTGTGGAAGACTTCCAAACTTTCACCTGCGTACAAGCTTTTCATTTTTTCTGCAAATCTGTTTTTTTTAATGTCACCCACCCCACCTTAAACCAACTCAATTAGTAGACATAGTTGATTGTCTATCTGACTGTTTACCTCTTGATATTGAAAACTTAAAATTGACTCAATAACAGTCAATTCCTAATTTAGATAATTTCCCATCGTTTATACCATGGCCATGTTTAGTTTGGTAAATCTAGTCCGAACTTAATTCTGGCCATAATTTTATGTTTTGAACTCCAAAGTTAATGTACCTGTATTTTCTGTACCAGTCCATGATATCTCAAAGTCTGAGTTACAAGCTCTTAAAGGTACGGAACATTTACAGAGCCAACTAACATGGGAAGGTCTTAACTTTTAGATTTATTAATCGTAAGAATTAAGTTAATTTGAGTAATTGTTCATACAATGATAAAATATCAAGAGCCTGTCACTTCATATATTTCAGCTGTTTGTGTCCTGCCCTGCGCTGGTGTCTGTAGAAAAAAACTACAGATGCTGGTTAAAATCGACACCGTCTAATGTTGGAGTAATTCAGCAGGTCAGGCAGCATCTCGGGAGAGAAGAAAAGGGTTATGCTGCCTGACCTGAGTTACTCCAGCATTTTGTGTCTACCTCTGTGCTGATATCTCCTACCTTAACCAAACATAAGGCTCTGTAGGGCAAATGTTTGGGAGAAACACTGGAAATTTGCTTTGAACAAATTGTGGAATGAAAATTAAACTGATAGAAGAATGTATTTCGTATAAACTACGATAATAGGCTGGTGAACCGCCATAAATCTCTTTCAAAATAGTTTGAAGTGTACATATAAATACTAAGAAGGCTTAATTAGCCATTTGCTGTGGAGATACGCCTCCCTCTTACAAAGCCATTTGAGCGTGAGAACATTGAAGAATACATAATTCAGTACTACTAAAAGCATAAAGCCTATGAAATCTTTTTGCATCTTAAATATTCTGATTTATGACCACGACAGATTATATTAGCTGTCTTGTCCTGGGTTTACCTTTCACATCTATCAACTCCTCTGGCTACACAACTGATTTAGCTGCCTTCCTAAATAAATCAGAAAGATAGGGCAGGTCATACCATTACCATTTCAAGTGAGATTGTACAGCAAGTGTAAATGTGTAGCCTGCTTGCGTTTTTTTACACGCAATATTCAGTTGTTTTGAGTATGGTCGGTTAAATTAAAGTGGATGTGATTCTCATGTTCTTTTCGTGAAATGTTGAGATAATGGCCAGGAGAATTGTACAGGGCCCTAGTGAGGCCGCACCTGGAGTACTGTGTACAGTTGTACAGGGCCCTAGTGAGACCGCACCTGGAGTACTGTGTGCAGTTTTGGTCTCCAAATTTGAGGAAGGATATTCTTGCTGTTGAGGGCGTGCAGCGTAGGTTCACTAGGTTAATTCCTGGAACGGCGGGACTGTCGTATGTTGAAAGACTGGAGCGGCTAGGCTTGTATACACTGGAATTTAGAAGGATGAGAGGGGATCTTATCGAAACATATAAGATTATTAAGGGGTTGGACACGTTAGAGGCAGAAACATGTTCCCAATGTTGGGGGAGTCCAGAACAAGGGGCCACAGTTTAAGAATAAGGGGTAGGCCATTTAGAACGGAGATGAGGAAAAACTTTTTCAGTCAGAGAGTTGTAAATCTGTGGAATTCTCTGCCTCAGAAGGCAGTGGAGGCCAATTCTCTGAATGCATTCAAGACAGAGCTAGATAGAGCTCTTAAGGATAGCGGAGTCAGGGGGTATGGGGAGAAGGCAGGAACGGGGTACTGATTGAGAATGATCAGCCATGATCACATTGAATGGTGGTGATGGCTCGAAGGGCCGAATGGCCTACTCTTGCACCTATTGTCTATTGTCTTATGAGAGTGTTTTTGTTGCAAAGTCTGAAGGCTGTTGGCCGCTCCTATGAACTCAGGGTGTGCTTGCAGCAGGAACTAGCAGTGGGGCAAGTGCACAGATACTCTGACTGGGATGAAGGCCAGGTATGCAGAGGAGCATGATGGAGGTTTTAACTGTGCAGACAGCGGAAAGGAGACGTGGCCAGGAGTAGGGCCAGCTTGCAGCTTAACGTAGCTTCTGCCATCTGGCCCTTGCCCTCGTCTCTCTGCTACTGTCGGGGCTGGAGGTTCAATGCCAAAAACCCCACACCACCAGGTTCAGGAATAGCTCATTTCAGTTTCTTCACCCAACCTACATCACCTTAATCCTACCTCGACAACAGAACTCTATGGCTCACCTCTTACACTATAATGCACTCTTTTTTTCATAGATTTTTGAACTAATGTCTTGTTTATTGCACAGCCTTTCTTTATCTTGGACTAAATATTGTATCCTTTATCTGTATACTGTGGACTACTTGATTGTCTTTTCTTTGGATATCAAAGTACTCAATGAGACATTGTGTGAAGTGGATGGGCTTGGAGACAAACAGGCCCAATGGACGTGCTTCAGAGGTCCAAACCCCTCCCTCCCTCCATCAACCCCGCCCCCCCCCCCCCCCCCATACTCTCCATGCCCTGAAGATTTTTAACAGTTCAACCCTTACATTTAAATGGTTCTTTTTTTAAAAGTAGGGTGGCATAGTGTGCGGTGGTAGAGTTGCTGCCTTTCAGCACCAGAGACCCGGGTTTGATCTTTGCTAAGGGGGCTGTCTTTATGGAGTTTGCACATTCTCCCTGTGACCATGTGGGTTTTCTCCGGGTACTCCAGTTTCATCCTACATTCCAAAGAAGTCATGTTTCTAGGTTAATTGGCCTCTGTAAAAATTGTCTTCAGTGATCCGAAGGGCCTGTTTCCACTTTGTATCTCTAAACTAAAGTAAACTATTTCAATTAAATTTAAATCTATAAAGTAGATGCATTTAAAACATATTAAGCAGCAGTTACAAATATTAAAATACATTCAGTTTGTCTTTGTCTACATCCTATTTCACACACCCTTTTGTTTATGCCTCCGTCTCTAACTTTACAATGCTTGATTTACAATGTTTTGTGGTCCTGATGAAAGTCAGAACATTCACTCATATTCTCCTAGTGCTATTTATCCTGTTTCCTACATTATCCCTTTTTTAAGATTTCCAGCATCTGTAGTGTTCTTGCTCTAAGCTTTGTGACCAAATGCATAGTGCAAGTGAAAAATGCCTGCATGCGATCTAATTGTGTTAAGTAACATTCTTAAATAGCCATGGTATGATCACAGTGGCCATTGTATTATTCTCGACATGCTACATTTGGTAACGTTTACTTGTGAATTGATAATCCATATGATCCTTCTTAAAATGCTGCTGCTGGAGTAGATCCAAAGGCAACTTGCAAAGGAAAATGTAAGGTGCTGAAATCTAACCTTCATGTTAACTGATGTCCGTTCTTTCTTGCAGACAATATGGACATCAGGAACAGAGTGTATAGCCAAGTACAATTTCAGTGGCAGTGCAGAACAAGATCTTCCTTTTAACAAGGGTGATGTTCTCACCATTATATCAGTTACCAAGGTAATAGCATTCATTATTGTTTCCATGGAAATATAACATCTCATTATAGAAGTAATCTTGAGTGATTATCCTGAAATGTGTACCTGCAAAGTTTTAGCATTTTTTTAATGTATGATTGAGATTGTGAAATGTGCTATTTGCCATTGTTGTACCAGTGTTGTATTTCATGCCATCTCCTTGAAGTGATGAGCTGTAAAGAAAACAGAGCAGTTGTTAGCAGGGTTTATTGTTCCAAACCGTGTTCATGGTTTATTTTATGTATTAATTCAAATGGTGTACTTTTAAAGCAAATATAATTTTGTGGTCAGAGTTGTGATTGCTCTACCACTGCTGTACCTACGGCAATAATGAATAGATTATTACCTCTTCAACCCACTGTTTGGGATGAAATTGAAAATTCACAGTGAATAGAGTGATGTCAGTCTATTCCAGTTTAATTGTGCAAATCTGATAATTGTTAATTAGGCTATTTTTCATGATTATACAAAATTGGTTTCCTATGATGAATATTGAGGAACAATGAATTTGCCAAACATGTACTTTTTATTCGCTTAATGGTTCAATGGTTCTTTATTATCAATTGTACCTAGATAAGGTTAAATTATTTGTTTATTTTACAATGTCCTTCCATTACCGATTGCATCTGATATTGAGAGGCGTAGCTTCCAGGCCCAATCCTTTTGAATAAAGGGAAGTGCAATAGTAATTTTGAGATGCAAAATCACCATTGTTTTTACATTGGCAAATATAAGATGCAAGATCCTGTGCGTATTGAGATGCAGAAAGATATTTAGCTTGCTTTAATTTATCCATTCTTAAATAGACTGATTCTGTGCATGCCTACTGGCCACCACCTTCCTCTTAAGAGTATGCAGATGTTATTTTGCTTTAACTGCTGTGTTTGGGAGTCCACTTTACATGTGGATCACTCTGAATAATATTAATCTGTGCCTTCATTAATGTGGTTGGCCACAAAAAGCTGGAGTTACTCAGCGGATCAGACAGCATCTCTGGAGAAAAGGAATGGGTGACGTTTCGGGTGGAGATCCTTCAGACTGAGAGTCAGAGGAAAGGGAAACGAGAGATATGGATAGTGATGTAGAGAGAGATATAGAACACATAAATGAAAGATATGCAAAAAAGTAACGATGATAAAGGAAATAGGTAATTGTTAGCTGTGTGATAGGTGAGAATGAATACAGACAATGAGACTCAACGAGACGACTTTGAAGCTGGTACGAATTGGGTGGGAGAGGGATGAAGAGACAGGGAATGCAAGGGTTACTTGAAGTTAGGTAAATCAATATTGACATCTTATTGCAGGTTTCATCTTCTCTGGTCCACAAGTTTGAAGACATAAATGTCCAAGTAGCACACAAGCATTTCAGAAGGAATAGAATCCTGCCAAAGTAATACTTTGGCCAGATAACCTTCAAATATTTAATGCACATTAGTTTATACTCTCACAGTAATAATCTTATTGGGCCGGCGCCGTGTCGCAGCGATAGACTTGCTGCCTTTCAGAGCCAGAGACCCGGGTCCAATCCTGACCTCGGGTGCTGTCTGTGCAGAGTTTGTACGTTCTGCCCGTGACCACGTGGGTTTTCCCCAGGTGCTCTGGTTTCCTCCTGCATTCCAAAGACATACAGGTTTGTAGGTTAATTGGCTTCAGTAAAAACTGTAAGTTGTCCCTGGTATGTAGTGAGTGCTAGTCTAACGAGATCGCTGGTCATCGCAGACTTGGTGGGCCAAAGGACCTGTTTCCGCGCTGTATCCCTAAACTAAAGAGTCTTGTAATGGCTCTGCTGCATTGTTTTTAAGGCTATTAAACATGGAAGATATTGATCTTCAGTTTCTCAAGTGCTTTATTGATCTAGTGGTTTGGGAACAAGATGGAGGGTTGGCAAGATTTTGCTAGGTTTAAATTTTGGTTGGTTGCACTGATGTCTCGTGTGGTGTGAGAATTCTGTGTGAAAATAACTTGTCTCCTTAGCTAGTTTCAGAATCTAGAGTCAATATAACATTCCATTAATTGGTAGTCTCAAGATGATAACAAAAGAAAGAACTTAAAATATCATGGTGTAAGTGAGGATCCTTTGGGTTTGGAGGCATTGAGTAAAATGGTATCCACCAGTACATCATCTGATCTGGGAGTATTGAATATTAATGCTAAATATAATTACGAATAGATGTTAGATTGCCACACCATGGCCATTCTCGAACTTAAAATATGTGGGAAGGAACTGCAGGTGTTGGTTTACACTGAAGATGGACACAAAACGCTGGAGTAACTCAGTGGGGCATCAGGATCTCTGTTTTCACACCTTACCCTTCCATATCTCTAGTCTCCCTCTCTCTTGACTTGCAGTCTGAAGAAGGGTCTCGATCCGAAGCGACATCCATTCCTTCTCTCCAGAGATGCTGCCTGCCCCGCTGAGTTACTCCAGCATTTTGTGTATCTGACTTAAAATGCTGCCCGCATATTTCCAACTTCTTGGAACTCAAACTTTGGTTATTTCAATTGAAAGAACATTAAAAATTGGAAAAATAGTAAGTCATGTATAGCCATTATCTACAACATTAAAAATTGGAAAAATAGGAAGTCATGTATAGCCATTATCTACAACATTAAAAATTAGAAAAATAGTAAGTCATGTATAGCCATTATCTACAACTTAAAAAAAATATATATATGTTTGAATTGCTTGGAGGAAATAGAAATGAAAATCTTGGTGCAAAAGGTCCAAATTGAAAAAGGAATTGATATCTTTACAACCAATACTGATTTCTGTTATGATGTAATTGGTGGAGTATATTCCAAAGTACAAAGAATTCATCAAGATCAAATATTTGTATCGCTAATATCTGTGTAGTTTTGTTCCCAGTTATTTGTGTATTCTGCAAATGTGAAGAATTCAATTAATTCCTTTATCCCAGCATTTTGAATATCTTGTCTATCCACGCTATAATGACCTAGGCTCAAAAATCTCTCAATTTTTCTAGGATCCAAACTGGTACAAAGCAAAATGCAAACTTGGTAAAGAAGGAATTATCCCTGCAAATTATGTGCAGAAGAGAGAGGGAGTCAAGTCTGGCGCCAAGCTTAGCCTTATGCCGTAAGTAGATGGTTTGGTGTAGCATTGTAACCATAGACTGTAAAATACGGAAATGAATAAAATGAACACTTGTAATCTCAATATATTGTTTTATTGCTTCAAAATTGAAAAGTAGCGAATGGGAAATTGTCACTGTTCTAAGTATTTAAACTGATGGAGTTAATTTCGATGGATGGTCCTCTTTTATGTGGAAAGCCAGCGGCATCATCCCTAGACAGGTCACGTTCAACAAAGATATAAGATAGTCCACATTCGTTCTCACCTTCTAGCTAACAATGATCTAGAGAATTCTACATTTCCTTTGATGACTCGTTTTCACACCTTACCCTTCCTTCTCTCTGTGTCTCCCTCTCTCCCTGACTCTTAAGTCTGAAGAAGGGTTTTGACCCGAAATGTCACCCGTTCCTTCTATCCAGAGATGCTGCTTGTCCTCCTGAGTTATTCCAGCATTTTGTGTCTATCTCTTTGTTTAGACTTTGCCCCTTTTGAATCAATGCAGTGACTATTATCTAATATATAAGAAAATAACTGCAGATGCTGGTACAAATCGATTTATTCACAAAATGCTGGAGTAACTCAGCAGGTCAGGCAGCATCTCGGGAGAGAAGGAATGGGTGACGTTTCGGGTCGAGACACTTCTTCAGACTGATCAGTCTGAAGAAGGGTCTCGACCCGAAACGTCACCCATTCCATCTCTCCCGAGATGCTGCCTGACCTGCTGAGTTACTCCAGCACTTTGTGAATAAATCGACTATTATCTAATCTTGTCTGCCTTTACTTTTTGGTGTGCTTACTGGCTGGTATCACTATTCAGTCAATTGATATAAGCAAAATAAAAGTTCCATTACATACTGAAATGGTTAACAAATGCACTGGAAGGAAATATTTTTTCCAAAATTGTTTTATTGCACTTCTCTTCAATTGAATCTCCTGAAGCTAGCTTTTGTACATCAGGGAAGGTTGGGTTAGATTTGTTTGCTACGCTGCCTTCCACTTGGTGTTGTCAGTCCTTTGAGTAGCATAAGTGCCGAAGGCATAATTTAATGATGCCAGAGGTTAGGTTAAATTTTTGGGAGGAAATCATTTCTCTTCGGCTGATCTCATCTGCCTTCAGATTTGTTTGCTGAGAGACCGTTACATTTTTCATCAATATTTAACCAACTACTGCCACCTTAATTCTCAAGTTACATTGTCATGAATTTATTAGCACTGTGGTTTACCAGAATGTTCCCTCGATTCAAGAGAATTAGCTATAAGGAGAGGTTGGATTGTTTTCTCTGGAACGGCAGAGATTGAGGGGGGAACTGATAGAAGTGTATAAAAGTAGGGGAAGCATTGACAGGACGTTCCTTTAGGAAGGAGGTGAGGAATTTTCTTAGTCAGAGGGTGGTAAATCTGTGGAATTCTTTGCCACAGGAGGCTGTGGAGACAATAGACAATAGGTGCAGGAGGAGGCCATTCGGCCCTTCGAGCCAGCACCGCCATTCAATGTGATCATGGCTGATCATTCTCAATCAGTACCCCGTTCCTGCCTTCTCCCCATTCCCCCTGACTCCGCTATCCTTAAGAGCTCTATCTAGCTCTCTCTTGAATGCATTCAGAGAATTGGCCTCCACTGCCTTCTGAGGCAGAGAATTCCACAGATTCACAACTCTCTGACTGAAAACATTTTTCCTCATCTCAGTTCTAAATGGCCTACCCCTTATTCTTAAACTGTGGCCCCTTGTTCTGGACTCCCCCAACATTGGGAACATATTTCCTGCCTCTAACGTGTCCAACCCCTTAATAATCTTATACGTTTCGATAAGATCTCCTCTCATCCTTCTAAATTCCAGTGTATACAAGCCTAGTCGCTCCAGTCTTTCAACATATGACAGTCCCGCCATTCCGGGAATTAACCTAGTAACCTAGAATTAACATAGAGGCCAAGTCAATGGATATTTTTGAAGCAGAGATAGATGGATTCTTGATTAGTATGAGGGTCAAGGGTTATGGGGAGAAAGCAGGAGAATGGGGTTAGGAGGGAGAGATGGATCAGCCATGATTGAATGACGGAGTAGACTTGATGGGCCGAATGGCCTAATTCTGATCCTATCGCTTATGACTTTATGACACACAGAACCTTACTCCCCATATTTCAAAGATGACGCATAGCTTTCAGGTGAGAGGAGCAAAGTTTAGAGGAGATGTGTGGAGCAAATGTTCGTACACAGTTGGTGTCTGGAACGTGCTGCCAGGGGTAGTAGTGGAGACTGATAAGATAGTAGCATTAAAGAAGCTTTTAGATAGACATTGGATGAATGAATGAGGGGGATATGGATCAGGTATAGGCAGAGGAGATGGGTTTAACTTGGCATTATGTTGGCGCTGACAGTGTGGGCCGAAGGGACCGTTAATGTGATGGACTGTTCCGTGTTCCTTGTTCAATTTCTATGTTACACGAAAGAGCAATGCTTGTTGCTTTAAGTACAATGCTAACTTCCTTCATGATCAAGCAGTAACTCATCAAAATGGATTCCCAGTTGAATCTAGATAATGGACAAAGGCTTAGAATCTACAGGCTGCACAGTAACTGTAAACCCTTGGGAATGCAAGAGCTTTCGTGATATGGGTTTCTCGTATCCAGACCAGGAAAGGAAATCTTGGGAAGGGAAGGTAAATTGAGACCTATCACAGAAAATTTTCAAAATGACTAGTTCAGACATGTACTGATACTGTTTCTCAGACAATTTATTATCCATCCTTGTCAAAAGGGCAGCTGGAATTGATTTCTGAGGAATGGGTTGCTATCATTTTCAGTCGGCTGGTTTTTAAGTAACACAATTTTACCATTCAGCTGAAAAATAAACCGTAAAAGTTAATTACTAGGCTGCAGGGCCAGATAAATGTCGCAATAGCTGCTCTTGAGATGTTTCAATTGATTTTTTTCCCCTGGAATTTGACAATCTAGACCTTGGGAGGGGAAAAAAACCGTTTTCCAGTCTTGTTTGCAAGATTTAATGGAACAAATCCAAGATTCTCAGTCTGAAGAAGGGTCTCGACCCGAAAAGTCACCCATTCCTTCTATCCAGAGCCTGTCCCGCTGAGTTACTCCAACATTTCATGTTTATCCAAGATTATTGTATTTAATTTAAATTAGATTAGAGATACAACGTGGAAACAGGCCCTTCTGTCCATTTCGACAATCGATCACCCGTACACTTGTTCTATCTTACACACTAGGGACAATTTACTGAAGCCAAGTAACCTGTTGGTCTTTGGAGTGTGGGAGGACACCGAAGCACCCAGACAAAACCCATGCGGTCACAGGGAGAACATACAAACCTGTACAGACAGCACTCGTAGTCGAGATCGAACCTGGTTCTCTAGCACTGCAAGGCAGCAAATCTACCACTGTGCCACTGTGCTTTAATTCAATACTGATGTTTTCTCCAAAATACCCATCAACGATTGATCTAACTATTTTTGAGCAAGGATAGTCATTCGGGAGAGGTGTAGTCGGTTGGCTAAATTCTGAATTGTCAATCAGATTCAAAAGTGCATACGCAAGTTGGTTACAATTTCAGATGCATTGTGTAAGGTACAGTGACCTTCGTTGAAAGGAACACCTTAATAGATGTCTCAGTGAAGAAAAGTTAGGCTTAATGTAAATTTCCCTATGACACTGAGCAGACTAAGATTTGTATTTGATTTCAGCCATTTGCTGAACTAAGTAATTGATCCTCCTGCAGTTTGAATTCTTCTGCAGCTAACAGAAATTGATACTATAATTACATACAAGTTATTTTTTCCTCCCATTTGCCAGGGTACTAAAATATTGAATGCATCAAATAGATGGGAAATATGGTATCCTAGCGCAACTCTTATCTGACAACTATTATCTTATGTGGTGCCATTGATATACACCGTATCATGACTTTTATGGTCCCGAGAAGCTTATTGGCAAAATAACTTTAAAAAAAATTTTTTTCATTTGTTCTCGATTGCAATGTGTGTGCTGATCGACTAATGTTGGTGTTAATAGATGCTTTAGGTGTTTAATTTGTGTGTCTGCACAACGTTAAGGAAAACATTACATCAGTTTTTGAAATCTGCAGGCAAAGATTTCTGCTCTCATTGGTCTTGGGTGGAAGTACCTGATGATTAGGAGTGGGAATAAATGACCTGGAAAGATTGAAGTCATGTAGGAAGGAACTGCAGATGCTGGTTTAAACCGAAGATAGACACAAAAAGCTGGAGTAATTCAGTGGGTCACACAGCACCTCTGGAGAAAAGGAATAGGTGACATTTTGGGTGGAGACTGGTCTGAAGAAGGGCTGTTCCTTTTCGCCAGAGATGCTGTCTAACCTGCTGAGTTACTCCAGCTTTCTGTGTCTGAGAGTTAGGTTATGTTAGAGAAAAAGTCTGACAAAAAAATACAGTAGAAGAATCTGAATAGATGGTGATGAGACAACATCATCATAAACGTCCTCATAAATGAAAGCTGCTCCGAGAATAAGATGTTGCTGAAGGACATTAGTGGGGGGCCTGTGATGCCTTCATTTGACCTTTTAAAGTAACGCGGAGCTGAATGAAAACCAGTGATCAAAATACTTCATCCACCATTCTATAGGTAAGAGTGGACAGTGCAAACTAGCTGAATATTGGAGAACAAATGATTGGTGATCAATTGTGCAGAGATTGGGATACAAGATCAAAGGTACGAAAGAGAGTGGGTCATTGAACTGAAGTTCAGAGTCACAGTTATGGACTGAATTTCAACAAAGTTGTCGCCCAATATGGACGCCCGCACCTCCAGACTCAGGAACGGCTTCATCCCCAGGGCCATAGCTGCTGTGAACCGGTCCTGCTGAATCGGATGGTCACATCGCACAGCGAACCGGCACAGACCTACTTGCACTTTATGCTGTTTTAAAACTGTTCTAATTTGCTTCATTGGGCTGTTTAAATTAATATTGACTAGCTAATTAATTTATTGCATCGTATGGGAGGCGCATTCCCAATCTCGGTGTACCCCTGTACAATGACAATAAAGATATATTGTATTGTATGTCAATTTCTGTTCAACGGAGAAACCTTATTGAACTCAATGCATTGTTCCCACCTGTCATAAGATGCCACAGCCCTGCAGCACCCAACAAGTCTATCCCACCAGTATAAGAAAATAACTGCAGATGCTGGTACAAATCGAAGGTATTTATTCACAAAATGCTGGAGTAACTCAGCAGATCAGGCAGCATCTCAGGAGAGAGGAATGGGTGACGTTTCGGGTCGAGACCCTTCTTCAGACTGACTCCACCTTACTATCCCACCAGTAACTCAGCTGGTCAGATGGCTTCACTGGAAAAAAGGAATAGGTGACATTTCGAGTCGAAACTATCTTCGGTTTAAACCAGCATCTGCAGTTCCTTCCTACTCACTCATTTGTGTAGACAGGAGTCCAGAAGTCTGTTGTTCATAACCAAGGGAAGACTAAATCTACACAGTGCTCCTTCCAAAACCATGATTGTGTTTTCTTTAGCCTGCTTCATCATAACATTGCCTTTCTCTACATTGCAGTTGGTTTCATGGAAAAATTACTCGTGAGCAAGCTGAGCGGCTACTCTGTCCTCCTGTAGACGGTTTATATTTAGTACGGGAAAGCACCAACTATCCTGGAGACTACACACTATGTGTGAGCTGCAGCGGGAAGGTGGAACATTACCGAATCATTTACTCCTCCAGCAAACTCAGCATCGATGAAGAAGCCTACTTTGATAACTTGATGCAATTGGTAGAGGTTAGCAAGATTTTAATAACTTTTTAATCTTTAGATTATTTTAAGACATTTTGAGAGCCCAATATGCTATTTCAAATGACAGAAATGTTTTAAACCTCTGATTTTCCTGTGTAACCTCTAATTATGTAATTTTAATAATCAAATGTAAGGATGAGTTGAACTAAGGCGGCATGGTGGCGCAGCGGTAGAGTTGCTGCCTTACAGCGAATGCAGCGCCGGAGACTCGGGTTTGATCCTGACTACGAGTGTTATACTGTACAGAGTTTGTACGTTCTCCCCGTGACCTGCGTGGGCTTTCTCTGAGATCTTCGGTTTCCTCCCACACACCAAAGACGTACAGGTTTGTAGGTTAATTGGCGGAGCAAATGTAAAAATTGTCCCTAGTGGGTGTAGGATAGTGTTAATGTGCGGGGATCGCTGGGCGGCGTGGACCCGGTGGGCCAAAGGGCCTGTTTCTGCGCTGTATCTCTAAATCTAAACTATAATGGAGCTAAGAGGGAGAGATAGATCAGCCATGATTAAGTGGCAGAGTAGACCTGACGGGCTGAATGGCCTAATTCTGCCCCTGTCACTGCCCCTGAACTTATAATAACAGAATTGCAAAGACTTTTCCTGGTTTGCAATTAGTGGTTTCTCAACTAGTTTGTACTGCACTTGTATTTGTAAACTTCTGATCCAGTGATCAACTTTTGTTTTCAAATTATTTTTGCTAAACCAGTTCTTTACTAAATTGTCTGGCACTGATCGTGGGAAGTGTGCAGGTAGTTTAAAAACTCCATGAAAACATTTCCATATGGAACTAAAATCAGTTTATTTTTTAATGTTCCCATAGGGGTTAAGAGGGAGAGATAGATCAGCCATGATTGAATGGCGGAGTAGACTTAACGGGCCGAATGGCCTAATTTGGCTCCTACCACTAACGACCTTATTATGATCAGATATAAGGTGCAGAAATAATTAGCAAACATATCTTTAAAGTTGGCAGCAAATAAGTTTGGCACTTAAAAGTCCCTAACTATCTATTCTATTAATGAGCTCCATGCTGTATGATAATGAATGGAAAGGAACCGATCATAATTTCCTAAATGGGGTTTTGTTTTTGGATTCTGTGGGTCATTTCTGGATTTGTTTTGCACAACAGCTGATTTGAATCTCAAATTTGGTGCCAAGTCCTTTTCCTGTATTCAGCTTTCAAATAGAAATGGATTGTCATTCATCTGAAACTGTAATAGTTCCTCAGAGGGTTCAGCCAAAACGCTTGGATGCGAACTGCGTTGTGTATAAAATCTTGATCTGAGTCTTCGAGTTAAACGAGCGGCCCAAATGCTCAATTATATGGTGAGTGGAAAGGCTCTTAAGACTTTGTTTGCCACAGGAGACACATTTACCTGAGCTTCATCACTTAAGGGTGTATGCTTTCTCATACCAAGAATCATTTTCAAGGTCAGTGGGGTGACCCTCAAAGTTATTTTCCTCTGGCACATACAAAATTGATACAAACTTGACATTGGTCACATTCTCTGAATTAATTTTGATAGACTTTTGTTCAAACTTTTGAAGTCAGAAACCCAACTGAAGGCTTCTCAAGCTAAGCTGTCTACTGTTGTAGTCCTGATAACTTCCTAGCCCATTAACACAAAAACGTACAAATAAACATACAATAAATACTCAACCATACAATAAATTTATTATACTAGGTCACCAGACTACTATAGTGCAAAACCAAAGTATCAAGGCAATGTTTGACTGAATGTATAGATGAGAAGCCTAAGTAAAAGTCTCCACTGGCTATAGATTCAATGACATAGGAAGAGTCATTCAAATACGGCTAGTGTTTTGGGGTCACAGTGTTTGGAGGTGGGGCATTCATGTCCCCGACACACATCAGCTGTAAGGTTAGAAGTGTTTTGGTCACTACAGTATTCAATTGTATCTGCAACGACACAATCCATGCTTGCATTTTGCAAGACCTTGGTGCCATTCAGATAGAGGCTGATGAATGGCAAGTAACATTTGTGCCACCATGAGAGAATCCACTTGTTTATGACAATGAGTCCAGTACTATTAACGTCTTGGGGTTATCTTTGACAAGAAACTTAACACATCTAGCAACTGACTGCCAGAGTGGTTGAAGGTGGGTATTAATAGCAGGTTTAGATAATAGTCAATAGGTGTAGGAGTAGGCCATTTGGCCCTTCGAGCCAGCACCGCCATTCAATGTGATCATGGCTGATCATTCACAATCTGTACCCCGTTCCTGCCCTCTTCCCCCTAGTTTAGGTTAGAGATAAAGCGCGGAAATAGGCCCTTTCAGCCCACCGGGTCCGCGCTGACCAACGATCCCCGCACATTAACACTATCCTATACCCACTTGGGACAAATTTTTACATTTACCCAGTCAATTAACATACATACCTGGACGTCTTTGGAGTGTGGGAGGAAACCGAAGTTCTCGGAGAAAACCCACGCAGGTCACGGGGAGAACGTACAAACTCCGTACCGATAGCACCCGCAGTCGGGATTGAACCTCGGTCTCCGGCACTGCGTTTGCTGTAAGGCAGCAACTCTACCGCTGCACCACCGTGCCGCCCTGTACCACCTGGCTCCACCAAGGACTTTCAGCGTGTTCCCTCGTGTGTCAGTTGAACAATGGAATGGAACGGGCTGCCCTTTCCTGCACAGGTGCCGCTCCAGCTTTCCATTGCTGGGTGTGCACAACCATTCCATGGTGCAAAACAACTACAACATGCTCTGTATTCACAATCCAAAGATAATGTTGCTCTTCCCCCACCTACCACATCAATGTAGAGATGATGAGCAGCAGATGGAACCATGCTGCCTGTAATCCCTTTGTACACTATGCACATGGAAATAGCATCACTAATCCTTTTTTGTATTTGGATCAAATTCCTGGAACACCCTATCCCTATGTGGGAATATCACTGCAAAGTTTAGTTTAGCGATACAGCACGGAAACAGACCCTTCAGCCCACCCAGTCCGCACCGACCAGCGATTCCCCGCACGTTAACACAGCCCAACGCACACTAGGAACAATTTTACATTCATACCAAGCCAATTAACCGACAAACCAGTACGTCTCTGGAGTGTGAGAGGAAACCGACGCTAGACAATAGACAATAGACAATAGGTGCAGGAGTAGGCCATTCAGCCCTTCGAGCCAGCACCGCCATTCAATGCGATCATGGCTGACCACTCTCAATCAGTACCCCGTTCCTGCCTTCTCCCCATACCCCCTCACTCCGCTATCCTTAAGAGCTCTATCCAGCTCTCTCTTGAATGCATCCAACGAACTGGCCTCCACTGCCTTCTGAGGCAGAGAATTCCACACCTTCACCACTCTCTGACTGAAAAAGTTCTTCCTCATCTCCGTTCTAAATGGCCTACCCCTTATTCTTAAACTGTGGCCCCTTGTTCTGGACTCCCCCAACATTGGGAACATGTTTCCTGCCTCTAATGTGTCCAATCCCCTAATTATCTTATATGTTTCAATAAGATCCCCCCTCATCCTTCTAAATTCCAGTGTATACAAGCCCAATCGCTCCAGCCTTTCAACATACGACAGTCCCGCCATTCCGGGAATTAACCTAGTGAACCTACGCTGCACACCCTCCATAGCAAGAATATCCTTCCTCAAATTTGGAGACCAAAACTGCACACAGTACTCCAGGTGCGGTCTCACCAGGGCCCGGTACAACTGTAGAAGGACCTCTTTGCTCCTATACTCAACTCCTCTTGTCATGAAGGCCAACATTCCATTGGCTTTCTTCACTGCCTGCTGTACCTGCATGCTTCCTTTCCTTGACTGATGCACTAGGACACCCAGATCTCGTTGAACTCCCCCTCCTCCTAACTTGACACCATTCAGATAATAATCTGCCTTTCTATTCTTACTTCCAAAGTGAATAACCTCACACTTATCTACATTAAACTGCATCTGCCATGTATCCGCCCACTCACACAACCTGTCCAAGTCACCCTGCAGCCTTATTGCATCTTCCTCACAATTCACACTACCCCCCAGCTTAGTATCATCTGCAAATTTGCTAATGGTACTTTTAATCCCTTCGTCTAAGTCATTAATGTATATCGTAAATAGCTGGGGTCCCAGCACCGAACCTTGCGGTACCCCACTGGTCACTGCCTGCCATTCCGAAAGGGACCCATTTATCCCCACTCTTTGCTTTCTGTCTGTCAACCAATTTTCTATCCATGTCAGTACCCTACCCCCAATACCATGTGCCCTAATTTTGCCCACTAATCTCCTATGTGGGACCTTGTCGAAGGCTTTCTGAAAGTCGAGGTACACCACATCCACTGACTCTCCCCTGTCAATTTTCCTAGTTACATCCTCAAAAAATTCCAGTAGATTTGTCAAGCATGATTTCCCCTTCGTAAATCCATGCTGACTCGAAATGATCCTGTTACTGCTATCCAAATGCTCAGCAATTTCGTCTTTTATAATTGACTCCAGCATATTCCCCACCACTGATGTCAGACTAACTGATCTATAATTACCCGTTTTCTCTCTCCCTCCTTTCTTAAAAAGTGGGATAACATTTGCTATCCTCCAATCCACAGGAACTGATCCTGAATCTATAGAACATTTAAAAATGATCTCCAATGCTTCCACTATTTCTAGAGCCACCTCCTTAAGTACCCTGGGATGCAGACCATCAGGCCCTGGGGATTTATCAGCCTTCAGTCCCATCAGTCTACCCTCGGAGAAAACCCACGCAGGTCACAGTGAGAACATACAAACTCCATACAGCCAAGCACCTGTAGTCGAGATCAAACCCGGGTCTCTGGCGCAGTAAGGCAGTAGCTCTACCACTACGCCACTGCGTCTATAATAGTTAAGACATAACTTGAGGGCATTTTGGGGTAGGCTGAAAATGCTGGCCTTGCCAATAAAGTGCTCACCCTGTAAATGAGTAAAGACAACGGTGGGTGACGAGGGCTGCAGTTATGGAGAGAGATACTGGACTGGTGATTCTCTCCATTCTACAAGATTCTGACTTGGACATGTATTGCCAGTTCTGCATCTTCCTCAACTGGAAACCTGAAATGATGCAGAAAATGCCTAATCTACAGATGCTGCCTGAACTGCTTATATTTTCTAAGACCTCTTTTGTCGACGCAGAAAGATTTTTGCGTCTTAAGAGTCCTCGTTTAAGTTACACTTTTAAACACACTTCTTGTGATGTGGAACCACATAGTGCTGAGTGGAACTGATTCATTAACCGGTAATCGGCTACAAAAGTATTCAGAGTCTGTCCATTTTAAATGGAATTGGGTTTTACTTCCCTGTAACTTTACCCAATGCAGACGGGGAACTAGACGGTTCTGTTATTCATGAAGTTAATTTAGTTTTAATTCTTAGGGAAAAGATTGCTCTTTGTAGGTCTAAAATTAGTGAAGCTGAAGGAGGGGAAGGGGGTGATATCAAGCATATCCAATATTGATTGTATATTCATCAATCTGAAGCAGGGTCTCGACCCGAAACGTCACCAATTCCTTCTCTCCCGAGATGCTGCCTGATCTGCTCAGTTACTCCGGCATTTTGTGTCTGCCTCCAATATTGATTAGATCAATGCTGCTCAGTCTGCCAAGCCGTGAGTTTTTCTTTGAAGAGATGTTATGAAAATTCTCCCAACACCACCCCATCCTTACACCATATCAACAATGTTTATCTAGATTAGAAGGCTATTTTTAGTGGGGTTTTTTCATCTGATCAGCTGAGTAAAAATTATCTTCAGTCGCATGTTATGTCTTTCTGTATCAAGAAAAGGCTGAGGCATTATTGACAATTGTGCTGGCAATTAACTTTGTTTTCTTAACAGCACCACAGTCATTTCACAGCTTCCTTTTACACCATTCCTCTTTAAATTTTATCGCTAATATTTGCAAAAGTACGTGAAGGCAAAAGCAGTCTTGGCACTTTTACAAGTTGCAAGTGTTTACAGTATATCGCGCTTGCATTCCCTCTCCTTCATTTATCCCCTACACTCATTGTTTACCCCCAAAAGGGCAATTGTTCTTCAAGCTCAAAGTAATGCATTCAACGGTATACCGACAGTTGTGAATATAAATCTACGCGGTAGGATTACACTCGCAGAATTGCAGGGTTTCTGTCTGCTTGTGGTCCATGTGCCACATCTGGCCAGTGGGATGCTGCTGTTGGCTGGCTACAGTGAGAAGGAGAATGAGTGGACGATATTCCCCTGCCCGCACTAATTGGAACAACTTCTAGAAGCTGGTTTCTGATTGCCAACACTCAGTAGAACAGTTTTCCGGCAGTAATTGCCAAGTTCTGCTCCTAATTCCCTCTCCTGGTATCAGAATTGTGAGACAGTTTGCAATTTTCGAGTAACTCTGACATTCATAATATGACATTCCAAATGTATTTGTACCAAACTACGTTTTCAAATTAAAATTGGAGTAATTAAATGTAACTCTATTCAAATATGCACAATATAATTTATCCATCTCCCTCAGTCATTTTTCCCCATTAAAATGGGGGTGCTAAACTTGTGCCAAGTTTCACGAACATTCTGTGGAGGAGATTTTAGTTTAGCTTGGAGATACAGCATGGAGCAGACCCTTCAGCCCTACCGAGTCCGCACTGACCAGCGATCCCCGCACATTAACACCATCCTACACACGAGGAACAATTTACACTTATACCTAGCCAATTAACCCACAAACCTGTACGTCTTTGGAGTGTGGGAGGAAACGGAAGATCTTGGGGAAAAACCCACGCAGGTCACGGGGAGAACGTACAAACTCCATACAGACAGCATCCGTAGTCGGGATTGAAACATGATCTTTGGCGCTGTAAGGCAGCAACTCTACCGCTGCACTGCCACGATTTATCAGCATAGAATTATTAAATCTCGGAGGAGTCCAATGCTGGAGCAGATTAGATGACAGCAGGAACCTCACGGGAAGTCTTGGACTTCAGCCTTTGCATGAGGAGCCGACAGAACTGATTTGGACTGCCAGACTCTCCATCCCCACAAATAAGGTCGCCACAGCTTTGTTCTGTTTTTCCATTCCAGAAAGATGTGGGTTTTTTCTCACGGAGTGCTTCAGAATGGTGTTTGGTGCTGATATTTCTCCGTCACAACTCGTCAAATGCTCTTGTTTAATTTGCTTTTACTGTGAAGATGCTATTGTAAAGGGATCAGTTTTTTTCAGGAAGAAAGCATGTTGCTGCTTCCAAAGCAGAAATACAAATATTGAATGACATGGCTTTAAATCTCCACACTTAACCATCTTAGGTGTCAGAGGTTATGGTGAGAAGGCAGGTGAATGGGGGGAGAATAAGATCAGCCATGATTGAACGGCGGAGTAGACTTGATGGTCTGAATAGCTTAATTCTACTATCGCTTATGATATTCAGTGAAATGTTCAAATCTCATGGAGCAGAGACTGGCATCAAATCTGTTCAAGAACTATATGAAATGCTAATATTGCCTCTTTGGTGACAATTTTGCCAGACGTGAATGTTCTGAACATTTTCTATTGTATTTAGATGTGTTTTTATCATGACAACCTTTTCACCAATCTTTAATCTAAAATTAAATGCGCCTAGAATGCTCGAGTGATTTTAGTTTCATTTGTTCAAAATCAAATGATTACTATGCAATAAAATGAGGGACTTTAAGAAAGGTACAGTTTTCTTAGCACAGAACAGCAGGTATGAAACCTTCAGTGGAATCGGGGTGTTTTTCTAATTAGAGGAGGTGGTATTCCTTTGGGTGAATCCAACTGAATGCCAGATCTTTAGTTTGTGGTACAACCCTGACTTCTGAATTAATGTCTTCAGATTTACAGTATCTCCGCATTTAACCAACATGCTGAGGGAGAGAGGAGTTATTGCCTAGAGGGAAAGAGGAAAGGTGGAGCTGAGGAAAGGTGGAAAAAAAAAAAAAAATGATCCCTTTACAATAGCATCTTCACAGTAAAAGGTGGAGCTTTTCGGCAACCGTTAGGGTGCAGAGAATCTCTGTCCCCGAGCATTGCCAACACCCCATTTGTTAACTGCATCTCATTTGTTTCCTGCTGTTTTTAGCATTACACTGTGGATGCCGATGGGTTGTGTACACATCTCATCACTCCCAAGCTGATGGAAGGGACAGTGGCCGCACAGGATGAATTCTCTCGAAGTGAGTGGAAAAATAAGTTTTGATCTTTTTGCCTCCTTCCCATGTTTCTCCCCAAAAGACAATTTGGAACCTTTGTAACGATGTTACTCCAACTTTTTGTGTCTATCTTCCATTTAAACCAGCATCTGCAGTTCCTTCCTACACATTCAAAGACATGGTCCTGCTGATTTGGACTTTAAGGCAATCAACTTGCTTTAAATATGTGGTTACTTTGCAGGTCTGCACAAAATTTATTTCCATAAATGGCTTCCCACTTCCGATTCTCCATTTGCTTCAGGTCACTATTTAATTTAATTTTAAAGGGGAAAACTTAAGTCCTGAAGGAAGTCTGCCTTACAGGTAGTATAAGAAAATAACTGCAGATGCTGGTTCAAATCGAAGGTATTTATTCACAATGCTGAAGTAACTCAGCCGGTCAGGCAGCATCTCAGGAGAGAAGGAATGGGTGACGTTTCGGGTCGAGACCCTTCTTCAGACTGACTTCAGTCTGAAGAAGGGTCTCGACCCGAAACGTCACCCATTCCTTCTCTCCTGAGATGCTGCCTGACCTGCTGAGTTACTCCAGCATTTTGTGAATAAATACCTTACAAGTAGCATCTGCGGAGGGATATTGAAAGACAGCATTTTGGGTCGGGTTTCATACTGTCCATTTGTATCCCCAGATGCTGCCTCACCTGCTGTGTGTTCATCCAGTGTTTGTTTTTTTTTTTAAACTCTGCAGTCTGTTGAATTTCCATTTCAACTTTAACTTGTGTTTTGCAGGTGGGTGGGCACTAAATATGAAAGAGCTCAAATTATTACAGACTATAGGAAAAGGAGAATTTGGAGGCAAGTACCAACCTTTAATAATTTATCATGTTATACAACACTACCTTGTTATATTTTGTGCATTTCACTTGAAACTACTCTGTACTTTGAAAATTTGCATTGTATTGATAACTTATTTTAATTACCATCGGTTATTCTGTTGGTGTTTGTGTGCTCGGCTTGCTAATTAGATTTTTTCTGGTGTTATTTGAAATTGAAGTTGAATAAGTTTATTGGCCAAGTATGTACACATACAAGGAATGTGCCTTGGTGCCTTTATCAACAATAAATAACCTTGGTGCCTTTATCAACATTAAATAAATTAGATATCGCTTGCTCAATGAACATATAAACATGGTGCATATGTATATTGCTGATTATTATCAAGATGGGAAATTTAGTTATCTTGAGAGAATGATGGGTTTCCATTTTGTATGTTTCTCAAGCATTAAGGGGTGGTGTTTGGTGGCTGAGGGATTGTTATCGGTCTGACCATCAGAAGTACTTCCCCCTCCTGCTGCTCTTCAAATGTTATCTTGAGGTCTTTTAACCACAGGCAAGACCTCGGTTTAAAAGATCACACTAAAATAAAACCCTTCTCCTATGTGCTCTACTACCCAAGATCTCCACCAGAGTATCCATGTTTATCCATGCCACCTCCCCTCTCTTGATACAGGTATGGCTCGTGTCCATAGCTGCTCAATCATAATTGCCCGCTTAAAAACCCCAAGTCCCTCATCATCTTGCCAGACCTCGCTTTCTTTGCTGCTTTTATTAAACCCCTACTTTGCCAAGCTTTTCTGTTTAGACCCCACCATCCACCATGCTGATTGTTTCTAAAATGGTCAATTTTACATGCTCACAAGTCCAAGAGTCAAATGTGTTTTATCGTCACGTGTCTGTCCCAAAACATAACAATGAAATTCTTTCTTGCAGAAGTTCTGTTAAATGCGAATGCTCCTCCCTTAACTAAACTTTTGTTTTACTCTAGATGTGATGTTGGGTGAATATAGAGGAAACAAAGTTGCCGTCAAATGCATTAAACATGATGCAACTGCACAAGCCTTTGTTGCTGAAGCATCTGTAATGACGTAAGTTTTATCATTGATCCTGTGCAATCTTGTTGTGTTCAAGTGGCTTCTATTTTTAACCTTGAACAATTAAAGTCTTGCTGTCTGGGTTTTGAATAGAAGTAGATTTTGGATTTAATTTTGTCCTCTGTTTTGTCCTCTATGTTTTCACCAATCTACTAATAGGCCTATCATCAGTTGCCTTGCTGAAGTCCATGTAGACAATGCCTGTGGCTTTACCCACGTCAACCTTTTTAGTTACTACTTCAAAATACTGAATAGGGTTTGTGAGACACGATCTGCCGCAGCAAGGAATCAATTGGTGTCGATGAGGAAAAACTTTTTCAGTCAGAGAGTTGTGAATCTGTGGAATTCTCTGCCTCAGAGGGCAGTGGAGGCCAATTCTCTGAATACATTCAAGAGAGAGCTTGAGAGAGCTCTTAAGGATAGCGGAGTCAGGGGGTATGGGGAGAAAGCAGGAACGGGGTACTGATTGAGAATGATCAGCCATGATCACATTGAATGGCGGTGCTGGCTCGAAGGGCCGAATGGCCTACTCCTGCACCTATTGTCTATTGTCTATTGATAATACTGCTTACATTTCAGCTTGCATTGTTATGGGAGAGTGTAAGTGGGAGGGGTTAAATTCTCACCTTTGTGGTTAACTATCTTTTTACAAACTCATTTTCACTCATCTGATGTGTCAACCTCTGGTTCATTCTGCTCATTTATTTAGTTTAGTTTAGAGATACAGCGCGGAAACAGGCCCATTCGGCCCAATGGGTCCATGCCGCCCAGCGATCCCCACACATTAACACGATCCTACACGCACTGGGGACAATTTTTACATTTACCAAGCCAATTAACCTACAAACCTGTACATCTTTGGAGTGTGGGAGGAAACCAAAGATCTCGGGGCGAACCCACGCAGGTCACGGGGAGAACGTACAAATTCCGTACAGACAGCACCCGCAATCGGAATCGAACCCTGATCTCTGGAGCTGTATTCACTGTATGGCAGCAACTCTACCGCTGCGCCACCGTGCTGCCCGGTTCAGTATTAAGTTACCGTTTTTAATATTTCTAAGGCTATCTGATATTTTGTCTTGTACATTATTCAGAACAAGTGGCTAAGTATTGTTCTCCTCGTGACCTGCGTGGGTTCTCCCCGAGATCTTCGGTTTCCTCCCACACTCCAAAGATGTACAGGTTTGTAGGTTAATTGGCTTGGTAAATGTAAAAATTGTCTCCAGTGTGTGTAGGATCGTGTTAATATGCGGGGATCACTGGTCGGCAGTGAAAAGCGTACGACTAGTTTGTGGTAGGAATTGAGCAAGATTCTGAGGGTCAGGAACTGAATTTGTGGTTAGACCTTGTATTTCATGCATTCCAGTAACTGCAGCATTTTGAATATCACCTGTCTTAAAAAAATTTCTAAAAATCAGCAGAAGTTTTTAGGCAATATAGTACTGGATTTTTAAGAATTCTTGACTGCTGTCACCCAGATTTAGTTTTTGTGAAGGCTAACACCAAACTAATTTTATTTTGTTAACACAGACAACTCCGCCACAAAAACTTAGTTCAACTACTGGGTGTCATTGTGGAAGAAGGTGGCTCACTATATATTGTAACAGAATACATGGCAAAAGTAAGTATGATGACTGGATGAATGAAGGGCTGGTGGTGATCATTGTAAAGTTTGTGATCTTTGAGTGCTGTAATAATCCATGATTTACTTGTGATATTCAGGACTTGAACGTACTTACATATGGAATAAACATTTCATCAGGTTTGGGGCTAGCATCGAGAAGGTGCATCATCACTCGAAGTTTAACTGGATAGTTTTTTTGTTTTAGAGACACAGTGTGGAAACAGGCCCACCAAGTCCACACTGACCAGTGATCCCTGCACATTAACACTATCCTACACACACCAGGGACAATTTTACACATACACCAAGCCAATTAACCTACATACCTGTACGTCTTTGGAGTGTGGGAGGAAACCAAAGATCTCGGTGAAAACCCACACGGTCACGGGGAGAACGTACAAACTCCGTACAAACGGCACCCGTAGTCGGGATCGAACCCGCCACTGCAAGCGCTATTAGGCAGCAACTCTACCGCTGCGCTACTGCGTCGCCCAGATAGATGAGAAAAAATACATGGAGTTGAAAGATTGGTTGCCAGGTGGATAAAGATGCCCAGAGTCTATTTTTACCAGCTGAAGATAGAAACTGAGTGGATGTAAACCTGAAAACAACCCTTTTTACTATGAAATTATTCATAAGATTCCTGTGCAGTCAATACAGGGTAAATAATTGAAACTGATAATCAGGCTATTGAACAGGAGATAGAGAGTGATCAGCTAGGGTTTCTAGCCAGTACTTGGTGACACATGATCTATGCCAAATAGTTGTTAAACGACATTGTTGAAATGAGCCCTCTACATGCAAAATGTATTCTCTTTCCCCCTTGAGTTCTCCCTGTAAAGTAATTGGATTTACTTATTTCCACACCAATTGCACAGTTTGTGCCCCAGGTTTCTAAAATGTCTGTACTTTGAGGTTTGTTCAAATTGATTGTCATCAAATTTTCCAAAGTAGTTCAAAGTATTCCTATTTATCGAGTTCTGATTTTGCATAATGGAGAAGTACGTTGTTTCCCCTCTTGTGACACCAAAATGCAGTCCTTGCGGTAAAACAATCTTTATAACATAAAACAATACAGTGCAAGAACAGGCCCTTCAGCCCACAACAGGCCCTGTGCCAAACATAATACCCAGGCCATCATTTATCTACCTGCACATAACCCATATGCCTCCATTTCCTGCATATCCATATGCCTACCCAAAAGTCTGTTAAAGGCACTAACGTGTCTACTTCAAATTCCACACCCAGCAGTGCTTTCCAGGCACTCGCTGCCCTGTTTGGGTGTGAAAAAAAATCTTGCCCCACACATCTCCTTTAAACATTGCCCCGCTCCCCTTAAAGCTATGCACTCTAGTGTTTGATTCTTTTCCCCATTCTTGGAAGAAGATGCTGACTGTCTATCCTATCAATTCCTCTCATAATTTTGTACACTTCTGTCAGGAATCTGTGTACCCTCTCCCTGTAGCTAATACCCACAATTTTGAATGATTAGTCTTTTTTATTTACAGTATGTACCCTTTTTTCCTCTGAAGTTAAAACAATGATTCTTCAATGAAGGAAATGAATTTTGTACTACAATAACAATTTGGATTTACCGACACATATTTGCCCATTTTAACATTTCAAACTCTGAAATGGGTCATTGTTTGTACGCTAAATTAAAGTTCTATGACAAATAAGAACTCCACTTGCATAAGGAGATTGATGCTTCTGTTGAAGCAAAGAACTGCAGATGCTGGTTTACAAAAAAAGACAGTGCTGAAGTAACTCAGCGGATCAAGCAGCTTCTAGGAGAACATGGATGGGTGACGTTTCTGGTTGGGATCCAACTTCACTCTCAAGGGTCTGAAGGGTCCCGATCTGATATACCACCTTTTAGTTTTAGAGACGCAGTGATGCATGGGTGTCAAGCAAAGCCAATGAAGCGGGACACGTGTCAAGCAAAGTTTTTTAAATTTCTCAAACACCATAGAGCTCCCCAAACCCCCATCCAGTTCAACTCCTCCTTGAGCTCCACTACCAACTGCCCCCCCTCCCCATTCCATGTTACATGACCCCTCCCCGAGCCGAGGGTTCGTACCACGCGTGACTCACTATCAAAGATACTAGAGGAGCAAGATGAACCACTCCGTTGAAATCGCCTATACTGAAGTGTAGTACGCAGAGGAGCGTAACGTCCGCCATTTTAGTAAGCAAAACCCGCCGTTCGCTCTGCCTCTCGTAGTGTAATCTGTGTTTTGGGGGAACAGTATGTGTGATGATACCATAAAAATGCAGAATATATCTCATCTATCAACTCACAGATTTTTGTTATTTTTCTTTTAAAATGTTTCTGCAAGTGTCGGCCCACTAAACTGGCGCCATGACATACTACGGTTTTTAGGGTCGAGTGGTCTATCTTGCTCTGCTCTATTATCTTTGCTCACCACCAGGGACCACCGCAACAGCATGGAAACAGGCCCTTCAGCCCACTGAGTCTGCCCCGACCAGATTAAATCCCCGCACACTTTCACTGTGATACACATACGAGGGACAATTTATATTTATACCAAGTCAATTAACCTACAAACCTGTACGTCTTTGGAGAGTGGGAGGAAACAGGAAACCCCGGAGAAAACCCATGCAGGTCATAAGGAGATCGTACAAACTCCATACAGAGAGCAGCCGTGATTAGGATCGAACCTGGGTCTCTGACGCTGTAAGGCAGCAACTCTACTGCTGCACCACCATGCCACCTCTCCATGTTCTCCAGAGATGTTGCCCAACCTGCTGAGTTACTCCAGCTTTTTGTGTCTTTTAATGCGTCTGTTCTCGGATTTTTTTGAGCACTCGAGGGTTATTTGTACAAATGAAAGATTGTGACCTCTGCCATGATTAGCTGTTTTTGTTGATGTTCCCTTCCATTTAATTAATTGCTTTTCTTTATGTTGACCTTGCTGTACTCCATGGACACATGGTGGATAAGTTACTGGGCAGGAATCCAGGGGCTTGGACCATTATCCAGAGACACAAGTTTTGAATCCCACCACAGCCGATGGGGAGATAAACTCCAAAATAATGGACTAAATACTTAGTTTGTGCACTATTATCAGTAGTGACTGTGGGAACCTCATTACCAATGTGCCTTCCGGGAAGGCAATCTGTTCTCTGGCCGATATGTGACGTCTGACACATTCATCTGGTCCTCAGTCTCAAATTCCTGCTTCACTCATCATTTAAGGGTGGATGTTCACAGCAGGGCCCATATCTTGCAAAAGATGTTTTTGCTTTAAATAGCCTCTGAAAAGATGCCTGGGTGAAGGGGAATTAACTGAACCAGTTTAGATTGAATGAGAGAGAACGTTTAGACAAGGAAAAGTAATTTCTACAACTCAGCAAATCGGTCGCTTTCTGCCCAGTGTTCTCCGATGATTATGTTCTACTCAGTATCAACCAAAGGAAGCAAATCCCAGTCTTCTCACTGTTCCTCGGTACACGTGACAATAAACTAAACTGAACTGAGTCTTCGGCTTTGAAATGTTCAAAAACAAAGACACTCGCGCTAATATCTTAATGAATGAAACTTCCTCATTACTAGGGCAGTTTGGTGGACTACCTCCGATCAAGAGGAAGATCTGTCCTGGGCGGAGATTGTCTATTAAAGTTTTCCATGTGAGTATTATAATTTGGATGGCTCGGTTTGCAATATCAAGGAATGAAAGCAAACTTACAGAAAAGTCACAATATGTTAAGCACCAATTGACCGAGGGATGAGAAAAAGGGTTGGGGTAATTCACCAAAGCTGAGATTTTCAGATCCTGCAGATGTTTCATCAAAGTACATCTTCAGTTGGAGGATTGGGAAGCTTTTAAAAATTAATGGCCTTATTCTACTCCCGACAACTTACAAAACATGAATTAACAGAAGGCAACTAAAAAGACAATCAGGAAAGAAAAGATGGTATATGGAGGTAAACTAACCAATAATATAAAATATACCAAAAGTTTCTTCGGATGTACAAAGTGTAAAAGAGAGGCAAGAGTGGACATTGGACTAGTGGAAAATGATGCCAGAGAGATACTGATAGGGAATAAAGAAATGACGGGTGAATTGAATAAGTGAATTGAATTGCATCAGTCTTCACAGCAGAAGACACCAGCAACATACCAGAAATTCAGGATAGTCGGGGTAGAAGTTATTGGAGCTATTACAAGGGAGAATGTGCTTGGGAAGCTGAAAGGGTAAATCACCTGGACCAGATGGATTACACCCCAGGGTTCTGAAAGAGGTAGCTTTCGAGATTGTGGAGGCATTAGTAGTGATCTTTTAAGAATCACTAGAGTCAAGAGTAGTCCCAGAGGACTGGATCATTGCAAATGCTAATCTGCTGTTCAGGAAGGGAGTTAGGCAAAAGATGGGAAACTGTAGGCTGGGTAGCCTGACTTCAATCGTTGGGAAGATTTTGGAGTCCATTATTACAGATGACGTTTCGGAGTACTTAATTGTCAGAGTACATGATTGAATGGCGGAGTAGGCTTCGTGCCGAATGGCCTAATTCTGCTCATGATTTATGAGCTTCTGCTTTCCATTCCTATTGTGCACATCAGATATGTCTAATCTTTATATTGCCTTTCACTTACACAATTGGACCTGTAATCAACAGACAACTTCATTTTCGGAACCAGCTTGCATATCATCATGTTTATAAAGTAGACATACTTTTAAGTATGTGCTTTTGGCAGCAAATTGCAGAACTCTGTTTCCTATCCCTGTTAGACATTTACTTAGTAGTTTAATGTGCAACAGTTGGAGCCGTGGTACCCTGGTCAGTTTTTGTAAGCAGTTGTCTTGGATGGCAATGTTTGCTTGAGCTCCTATTGAAAATAAGCTGTAAATGTTAACAACTCCATGTTATCATCACAGAATTTTATGATGTGTTTGTGGAATGTCAATGTAGAATTCCATCTGGAGCTATAAGAGCGATTGCCTTGTAGATGTCGATCCAACAAATTCCAATTTCGTCTGAAGAAGGGTCTCGACTCGAAACGTCACCCATTTCTTCTCTCCAGCGATGTAAGAAAATAACTGCAGATGCTGGTACAAATCGAAGGTATTTATTCACAAAATGCTGGAGTAACTCAGCAGGTCAGGCAGCATCTCAGGAGGGAAGGAATGGGCGACGTTTCGGGTCGAGACCCTTCTTCAAGGGTCTCGACCTGAAACGTCACCCATTCCTTCCCTCCTGAGATGCTGCCTGACCTGCTGAGTTACTCCAGCATTTAATAAATACCTTCTCTCCAGCGATGATGCAGCATGTCCCGCTGAGTTACTCCGGCATTTTGTGTCTATCTTCAGTGTAAACCAGCATCTGCGGTTCCTTCTTACACAAATTCCAATTTGGAAACTTGCTGATAATTCCCAAGTTCCCATAGGTGCATTCACTACAGGGCAAATAAGTGAAACTGATAAGCAGGTTATTAAACATGAGATGCAAGAAACTGCAGATGATTGAATTTTGAGTAAAATACATTGTGCTTAAGTAACTCGTAAGGTCAGGCAACATCGCTGGAGGTAATGGGCAGGTGACGGTTCGTGTCAGGACCCATCTGACCTACGGCATCAGCAAGGTGCCGACCCGAAACATCCCCTGTCTATTTTCTCCACAGGTGCTGTCTGATCCACTGAATTGCTCCAGCAATTTGTGTGTTACTCAGGATATCAAATGGGTCTGAAGAAGAGTCTCGACCTGAAATGTCACCTATTCCTTTTCCCCCGAGATGCTCAATGACCCGCTGAGTTACTCCAGCAATTTGTGTGTTACTCTGGTCAATAAATAGTTTTTTTTTAAAACTATACGGAGACTACATTTCTTAAGAGATGAACAGCAAAAACAGAATGTCAATTAATTCAAATCCGGAGTTATTTAGGATTAATCCTGACAGGCGAGGGGGATTCTCCTCAAGGCAACTGGAAAATGTAAATTCAGCAAAACTACCTGGAAATAAGTGCACTACTGCCACTAATCTTGACACAGTGCTGGAATAACTCAGTGGATCAGGCATCATCTCTGGGAAACAGGGATAGGTGATGTTTTGGGTCGGGACTCTTCTTCAGGCTTTTACTGATCTCATCACCTCTGCCAATGTCCCTACCATACTCCAGCCTTGTAGTTCCCTAGCCCTGTACTGCCCACTCATATTCTTTATCACTAATCTTCACCGGGGAGTGTAGAACTCTAAAACACATCGAATTAATTTGTATCCTTTGGGGAATCAAATCTGCCACCCTTGCCTATCTGTCGAGATAGAATTCTCAGTCCACTGTTCTGGTTAAAGCTGAACTAACCTCCGGTATGCACAAGCTCCTAAGAACAGGGGGATGTACAGAGAAATGCCAGTATTTTTTTAACAAAAAGTTGCAAATGCTTTTTTGATTCGAAAGTAAATTGTCAGCATTAATGCCATGTTAAATGTCAAAACTTACATTTTTTCTTTCTTTTTGTTGTAGTAATGTCTGTGAAGCAATGGAATACCTGGAAGCAAATAATTTTGTACATAGAGATTTAGCTGCTCGCAATGTTTTGGTCTCTGAGGATAACATAGCTAAAGTTAGTGATTTTGGTCTTACGAAAGAAGCTTCTTCTACACAAGACACTGGGAAGTTGCCAGTAAAATGGACAGCCCCTGAAGCTCTTAAAGAAAAGGTAACACGCAACTTGTGATGGTTTTCTTGGCCTGTGTCCTTCCTGTCCTTGTGACATTTTGAAGTTGGGACTTGTGAGATGCCCAAAATGGTATAACAGTGCTGGGAGATAAGCTTCAGTTCCTGAATCACTTGGGCAGTGCTGCATGGAAGGAGGAACTTTGCAACTTATTTCGAAGAAATGTATGCTTGCTGTGTACTGCAATATGTTGGTGCATGAAAGGAAACTGGGCAGCTTCCTCTACCGAGTCCTGCTCCGACCAAAACAATGCTTTCATGTTTGAGGCAGACTGTAAATAAGTGGCGTTGCAGTCGTGAAATGCGAGAGTGTGTGCACACATAATGTTTAGAAATTCAACACTGGAAAGTCTGTAATTACCTTTCTCACAACTAATTCCACACACGTCAGAATCAAGGGTACCCACAGATGCCCTTAAATTTAAGTATTTTTACAAAATGCCAGCAATAAAACCATTTCTAATCTCAGAAATAGTCATTCTGAAAGTCTGGCTTGGTGTGCAGTTATTTGCCTTTGGCTGAAATTCAAAACCGATGTTAGACTGGGAGAAAACTTGTTTTTATATAGCACCTTCAGCAGAGCAAAATACCCTTGTGTGCTTTGCAGGGGTGTTGTCAAACAAGTTTAAACTTACCAAATGTAGACCGGGCGATCGTTTCATTGAGCACCTATGCTCAGTCCGCCTGGACGTATCTGATCTCCCGGTTGCCAAACACTTTAATTCCCCTTCCCTTTTCCACACTGACCTTTCTGTTTTGGGCCTCTTCCATTGTCAGAGTGAGGCCATCCCTCCCCCACCCAAGTCGTACCAGCTTCAAAGTTGTCTTGTTGAGTCTCATTGTCTATACTCGTTTTCACCTAGACCACAGCTAACAATGGCCTGTTTCCTTTATCATCATTACCTTTTTTTGCATATCTTTCATTCATTTGTTCTATACCTCTCACATTACTGTCTATATCTCTCGTTTCCCTTTTCCCTGAGTCTGAAGAAGGGTCTCGACCTGTAAAGTCACCTGTTCCTTTTCTCCGGAGATGCTGTCTGACCCGCTGAGTTACTCCAGCTTTTTGTGTCTTTTATCTCAAATTTAAACTGGAGTTTAGAAGGATGAGGGGATCTTATCTGGGAGACGTATAAAATCATAAAAGGACTAGACAAGCTAGATGCAGGAAAAGTGTTGGGGGAGTCCAGAACCAGGGGACACAGTCTAAGAATAAAGGGGAGGCCATTTAAAACTGAGGTGAGAAAAAACATTTTCACCCAGATAGTTGTGAATTTGTGAAATTCTCTGCCACAGAAGGCAATGGAGGCCAATTCACTGGATGAATTTAAAAGAGAGTTAGATAGAGCTCTAGTGCTAGTGGAATCAAGGGATATGGGGAGAAGGCAGGCACAGGTTACTGATTGTGGATCATCAGCCATGATCACAATGAATGGCGGTGCTGGCTCGAATGGCCAAATGGCCTCTTGCACCTATTTTCTATGTTTCACACTGACCACCAACCACCTATTGGCACTCACCCCACATTAATCCCATTTTAGTTTGGATGCACAAAATAACTGCAGATGCAAGAATCGTGAGCAGAAAGCAAAGTGCTGGAGGAACTTAGCAGGTCAAGCAGCATCCGTGGAGGGAAATCAAGAAGAAAAAGGTGGGGATGGGATAAAACTTGGCAAGTGAAAAGTGGATCCTGTACCCATTCATAGACAATAGACAATAGGTGCAGGAGCAGGCCATTCGGCCCTTCGAGCCAGCACCGCCATTCAATCTGATCATGGCTGATCATTCTCAATCAGTACCCCGTTCCTGCCTTCTCCCCATACCCCCTGACTCCGCTATCCTTAAGAGCTCTATCTAGCTCTCTCTTGAATGCATTCAGAGAATTGGCCTCCACTGCCTTCTGAGGCAGAGAATTCCACAGATTCACAACTCTCTGACTGAAAAAGTTTTTCCTCATCACTTGCCAGGGCTTGCTCCACCCCTACCAATCTCTTCTAGCTTTCTCTGACACCAAGGTCAATATCACATGGCTAATTAACCTACCAGCCCTCATGTCTTTTGGATATGGGAAGAAATCCACATGATCGCAGAGCATGCAAACTCCACAAGGGCAGCACCTGAAGTCCGGACTGAACACAGACCATTGGCAGTGAGAGGCAGCACGTTGAGCTGTCAAGAGTGTTTTATTGTCAAGTGTCCCAGATAGAACAATTAAATTCTTACTTGCAGCAGTGCAGCAGAATATGTAAACGTAGTACACGGTACACAATATAACAAAAGTTCAGTGTGTGTATGTATATACACATACAAATACACATATATATATAGATCATACATGAACGAATAAGTTTATTTGCCAAGTATGTACACATACAAGAAATGTGCCTTGGTGCTCTGTTCACAAGTAACAACACGAACACAGCATTCACTGTGCAGTTGAAAGACTGGAGCGACGTTATTACCAGAAGGCACTGCAGGTACGCAACGCTGGAATGGCGACAAACTCTGGCTTGCTGTTCAAACTTAGTGCTACACCTTGAACTGATGCTTTAGAAGGATGAGAGGAGATCTTATCGAAACGTATAAGATTATTAAGGGGTTGGACAGGTTAGAGGCAGGAAACATGTTCCCAATGTTGGGGGAGTCCAGAACAAGGGGCCACAGTTTAAGAATAAGGGGTCGGCCATTTAGAACGGAGATGAGGAAAAACTTTTTCAGTCAGAGAGTTGTGAATCTGGAATTCTCTGCCTCAGAAGGCAGTGGAGGCCAATTCTCTGAATGCATTCAAGAGAGAGCTGGATAGAGCTCTTAAGGATAGTGGAGTCAGGGGGTATGGGGAGAAGGCAGGAACGGGGTACTGATTGAGAATGATCAGCCATGATCACATTGAATGGCGGTGCTGGCTCGAAGGGCCGAATGGCCTCCTCCTGCACCTATTGTCTATTCTTGCCAATAGCTTAACAATTAAGAATAAAGCATAAAACATTAAAACATTAAGAATACAACATTATGGTTTAAACACGTAAGTGAAATAAACCAGAGCAAAAAGAGACTGCAGACTTTTGGTTAATGAGTACTACTCGCGGAAAAAAACTGTTATATATACACACACGTACACGTACGTGCACAAAAAACAAATGATAGCAGTGCAATAATAACAATAATAGTTATGTAGTTCAGAGCTTGTTTGAGATTGTATTTGATAGCTGAATGGCTGTAGGGAAGAAGCTGTTTCTGATCCCGGCTGTTACAGTTTTCAGGCTCCTGTACCTTCTTCCCGATGGCAGGGGTGAAATGAGTGTGTGGCCAGGGTGGTGTGGATCTGCTGTGGCTGGCTGCCTTTTTGAGGCAGCGACTCTGGTAAATCCCTTCGATGGTGGGGAGGTCGGAACCCGTGATGGACTGGGCAGTTCACTGTGCTATTCTTGCCAATAGCTTAACAAACAAGTTCATCAACTAAATGTGCAAACAACAATGACTAATGTGAGCGAATTATGCATTTTACCTTGTTACAGATTTTTTCTACTAAATCTGACGTTTGGAGTTTTGGAATTCTTCTATGGGAAATTTACTCTTTTGGGCGAGTGCCTTATCCCAGAATGGTAGGTATAAAAACGTTTCCACTTGTTAAAAGAGATGGCATATATGTGCATAGCTTTAGAAGTGGACTTTGGGGAGCAAATGCACAAATCATTGTTTACAATATTTATATGTACGCTCTCCCCGTGACCTGCGTGGGTTTTCTCCGAGATCTTCGGTTTCCTCCCACGCTCCAAAGACGTGCAGGTATGTAGGTTAATTGGCTGGGTAGTGTGTGTAGGATAGTGTTAATGTGCGGGGATCGCTGGGCGGAGCGGACTCGGTGGGCCGAAGGGCCTGTTTCCGCGCTGTATCTCTAAATCTAAATCTAAAAAATCTAGGGCAGCCAGCAATATAATATGTTTGTAATCATTTATAATTCATCACATCTAATTTACTTGTAAAATTATTTTATGGGGCTGAATATTTTTCGAATAGAACAAAATAAATCATAGTTTAATGTAATATGTATTAAGTCAGTGAAACAAGATGCTGCATATGTGATCCAAAAATCCTGCCTGTGGACACGACTGCAGTTATTTTCTAAGCCAGATGAATGGAGGATTTATTCTGGCTGAGTTCCACTCTTGGGTCTATTTGAGTGATCAGATGTGATGCCACAGAAGATGGCAACAGCTGAAATCTGCATTCAGTCTTGCGCTCCTTAGATATCTGGCAAGCATTATTGTGATAAATTGGATCAAGCAGTGGTCATTCGGATGACCATTAGGTTTTCTGCCAAATGAAGCTATTATCATAATTCTTTTTGAACTTCAGGCTGAATGTAATTGCTGAAACAAGGAATTGCAGATGCCGGTTAATACACAAATCGACACAAAGTGTTAGAGTAACTCAACCAGTCAGGCAGCATCTCTTGACAACTTGGATAAGTGACGTTTCTGGCCAAGACCTTTCCTCTGTCTCGAAAGTTCTATCCATGTTCTCCAGAGATGCTGCCTGACCTGCTGAGTTGCTCCAGCATTTTGTGTCCTTTGTGAATGGAATGCTTGTCAGATGAAAATAACTGAGTTGTAATGGTTAGAAAGGTATGCTGTACCTTTCAGAACTGATGATATTTGCCCATTGTGGTGTTTCTGATTGGTATTATTTTTCTGACCCCTCTGTGTAATGTGAATAAGGCACATTTATTGTATTTAAATAAAATTGGGAAGGTGAATGTTTTGCAATTATATTCAATGATGAGATGGTTTACCCCCCTCCCCACACCCTGCCCATGCCTCTGTGGCTCTGCAGGGAGTGGCATCCTTTCCCCAACCCAACCCCTCTTGTGGTTATTGAATGGTGGAGTAGACTTGAGAGGCCCAATTCTGCTCCTCTGACTCGGAAGTACACCGAAGATAGACACAAAATGCTGGAGTAACTCAGCGGGACAGGCAGCGTCTCTGCATAGAAGGAGTGGGTGACTGAGTCTGAAGAAGGGACTCGACCCGAAACGTCACCCATTCCTTATCTATCCTGTGTGTCAGGTGCTGCCTGTCCCACTACGTTACTCCAGCATTTTGTGTCTATCTGCTTCCATGTGTTATGGTCTTCCCACCTATTAACAGGACTATTGATTGTCCTTTCAAAATGATGGAGTTTTCTTCATCTTGCCTCTTGCATTGAGACAAATACTAGTTTTCGAGTACCACACCGCGTAAGCAGGTCATTGGGCCCACTGTCCTCATTAGACAAGCACCCATTTACACTAATCCCATTTATATTTTCCCCACACTTCCATCAATTTCCCCCAGATCCTCCTACTCATCAACTCACTAGAGGCAATTCACATTAGCCAATTAACCTAGCAACCAGCACTGCTGTGGGATGTGTTGGAAACTAGAACACCTTGGGAGAAACCCATGTGGTCACGGAGAAAACTGCACTGGCAGTCAGGGTTAAAACCAGGCTGAGAGACAGCAATCCCATTAGTCGTTCTACAGTGCCGCCCCTCCTTCCCCGCTGGGTGTCTCCGTCTGATGCAATTAGCTTGGAGTAATTGAGAGTTCTGTGAGAAGGCTGCATCAAAGTTGCCCTTGGCAAGGTCAAATGAGCTAGTGTCTGTCGAGTGCCTTTCTGTTCAGCGCTCCTCTTCACAGTCCCCCAAGGACACCTGATTGATTTTGGAACATGGCCAAGTCAAGTGAAAGACAAGACTGTGGTTGCATAGCTTCACTGGAGGATGGAGATGCTGTGTGTTCTGCCAGGAAGGAAGATCAATATTCTCTGTAACCGCCAGATGTGTATTGGCCATGACTGTTAAGTAGCCTGGCACAATGCGTACTTGAAATCAGCCATTTATAACTTTTCGACATTTGCTGTTATCTGTACATTTATCAGGCGAGTTAGTACTCGAGGTTACTGTCGCTAGAGGTGCAAAGGCACACTTTGTACATTGCATTGGCAATGTGCATTATTCAAGTTATGTAGTAGTGGTAAATCTGAACTAAATCCCAGATAGACATGGGGTGAGTGGAGGAATATGGCTGAAAGTGTTTAAATAGCCAAAGAATTTGTCTGCATTTTTACATTTCATCCATACATGCTGATTATTATCACCTCCAAATGTATATCTGCTATAAACTAACAAAATCCTGCATTATAACCTTTTTAACCATTTAGTTTTATACACTAATTCTTCCCTGTATTCCAGAGTGTGTTTTAATATGGTTGTAAATAGCTTTGTGATAAAATTGAACATTTTCAATCAGTTTAATTCACCCACTGCCGATTTTAAATTAAAAGTACCTAAAAATCTATATACAGATCAATATTCTAGTTATATTGCTATACAGCAGACGTTTCCTTTAGTGGGCGAGTCTAGGACCAGAGGGCACAGCCTCAGAATAAAATGGAAGTACCTTTAGAATGGGGATGAGGGGGAATATCGGTAGCCAGAGGGTGGTAAATCTGTGGAATTCATCGCCGCAGATGGCTGTGGAGACCAAGTCACTGGCCATTTTAAAGCGGAGATTCTTGATTGGTAAGGGTGTCAAAGGCAAAAATATTAGCGTGGAGTAAGATAGACCACTCTGTCGAAACCACCTATACTGAAGTGTAAGAAAATAACTGCAGATGCTGGTACAAATCGAAGGTATTTATTTCACAAAATGCTTGAGTAACTCAGCAGGTCAGGCAGCATCTCAGGAGAGAAGGAATGGGTGACGTTTCAGGTCGAGACCCTTCTTCAGACTGAAGTGTAGTACTCAAAGGAGCCATTTTAGTAGGCAAAACTCGCCGTTCGCTCTGCCTCGCGCAGTGTAATCAGTGTTTTGGGGGAACAGTATGTGTGATGATACCATAAAAATGCAGAATATATCTCATCTATCAATTCACAGATTTTTGTTATTTTTCTTTTTAAATGTTTCTGCAAGTTTCTGCCTACTAAAATGGCGCCACGACATACTACGATTATTAGGGTCGAGTGGTCTATCTTGCTCTGCTCTATTATCTTTGGTCAAAGGTTACGGGGAGAAGGTAGGAGAATGGGGTTGAGAGGGAAAAATGGATCAGCCATGATTGAATGGCGGAGCAGACTCAATGGGCAAACTGGCCTAATTCTGCTCGCGTATTATGATCTGTAAATTGGGAGAATATCTACTCAAAGTATGTCTGTGAGTGTTCTTGTGTCCAAGAGACCCAGTTTAATAAATTAGAGCCCTTTTTGGCCTGCTGCTTTGTACAGGGCACAATTTCTTAATACCACTTTACTTTTTACATTGTTTTTGTATAAACTGCATTGGCACTACTAGTTAGAACCTTAAGGCTGTATTATTGTCTGTTATTTAATGTACCTTGGGTTTAAACTTCATCTGAATTTAAATGACCTTTTGGGTGGGTAAATTAGTGTAATTATATTTTCTAGTCCAAACTATCCATCTCTTCGACAGCCTGACCTGCTGAGTTACTCCAGCACTTTGCGGTTTGCTTAAGATTCCACCACCTACAGTATCTCCAGCCTTTTAGTATTCAGTGTCACAATAAATTGGTTGGGGAGAAATTATATATTTAAAACTGAGCTTGGCGCTTTTTGATCTGGATTGCTTTTCAATTGTTAGTGATGTTTATTTTATGTCAAACTCCTCAGTTCATGGTGAGAAACATGGCAAATTCATGAACCCGATTGGGCATGAAAGCCAGTCATCGGATAGTATTGGAAATGTAGAGTACAATGTTATTGCCTTTTAAAGGGAAGAGACTATTGATGGGCATGCTGGGACATAATGATTCTATTGACTCCATTTATACCTCGCGCTGCCTCGGCAAGGCCAGCAACATATTCAAGGATGAGTCGCACCCTGGCCACTCTCTCCTCTCTCCTCTCCCCTCTCCCATCAGGCAAAAGGTACAGAAGTGTGAAAACGCACACCACCAGATTCACGGAGAGTTTCTTCCCAGCTGTTATCAGGCAACTGGATCATGGAAACAGAAAATAGGTGCAGGAGGAGGCCATTTGGCTCTTCGAGCCAGCACCGCCATTCATTGTGATCATGGCTGATCATCTACAATCAGTAACCTGTGCCTGCCTTCTCCCCATATCCCTTGATTCCACTAACCCCCAGAGCTCTACCTAACTCTCTTTTAAATTCATCCAGTGAATTGGCCTCCATTGCCTTCTGTGGCAGAGAATTTCACAAATTCACAACTCTCTGGGTGAAAATTTTTTTCTCACCTCAGTTTTAAATAGCCTCCCCTTTATTCTTAGACTGTGTCCCCTGGTTCTAGTTTCCCCCAACATTGGGAACATTTTTCCTGCATCTAGCTTGTCTAGTCCTTTTATAATTTTATATGTCTCTATAAGATCTCCTCTCATCCTTCTAAACTCCAGTGAATACAAGCCCAGCCTTTCCAATCTTTCCTCATATGACAGTCCCTCCATCCCAGGGATTAACCTCGTGAACCTACGCTGCACTGCCTCAATAGCAAGGATGTCCTTCCTCAAATTAGGAGACCAAAACTGCATACAATACTCCAGATGTGGTCTCGCCATCCTATCACAACCAGAGAGCAGTGCTGAACTACCACCTACCTCTTTGGTGATCCTTGGACTATCCTTGATGTGATTTTGCTGGCTTTACCTTGCACTAAACGTTATTCCCTTATGTATTTGCACACTGTAAATGGATCGATTGTAATCATGTATTTAGTTTAGTTTAGATTAGAGACACAGCATGGAAACAGGCCCTACAGCCCACCGAGTCCGTACCAACCAGCGATCCCCGCACATTAACACTATCCTACACACACTGGGGACAATGTACACTTATACCAAGTCAATTAACCTACAATCCTGTACATCTTTGGAGTGTGGGAGGAAACCGAAGATCTGAGAGAAAACCCACGCAGGTCACGGGGAGAACGTACAAACTCCGTACAGACGGCACCCGCAGTCAAGATCGAACCCGGGTCTCTAGTGCTCCAAGCGCTGTAAGGCAGCAGCTCTACCGCCGCGCCACCGTGTACTGTCTTTCTGCTGACTGGTTAGCATGCAGCAAAAGCTTTTCACTGTACCCGTGACTATAAACTGAACAGAAACTAAACTGATTTTTAACAATTAATCCCGCAGCCTCTGAAGGATGTGGTTCCTCGTGTTGAGAAAGGTTACAAAATGGATCCACCTGATGGGTGTACACCTTCTGTTTACGAGTTGATGAAACTGTGCTGGGATTTGGACCCTGGTCGAAGACCATCATTCCAGCAGTTACGCACAAAGTTGCAGGAAATCAGAACTAAGGACGTGCACCTGTGACAGACCCAAAATGCCGTGGGACTTTTTTTTAAAAAACTGCTCAACATTGAACCAAGAGTGCTGAGACTTTTACAAAGCAACCTTTCAAAAAAAAAAAAAGAACTCTGCATATCATAGCCTTGTTTCATCCTCCTCTTTCTCCCTCTCTCTCTGCCTCCCCCTCTCTCTCTCTCTCCCCCCCCCCCCCCCCCCTCTCCCAAGTTGTGTACTGCAGCGGGACAATGATCCCCTTATCCCCACTTAAAAAAGCATGCTTACACATCTTTTGTCAGGACCTTCAGTCGTTTGTGGTCTTTGTTTTGTGCCAAGTGCCTCCAGCCAAAAGATGGTGCTTATTTACTTATCTATACTTTGCAACATTTGTCCTACCAAAATGTTGTGTCAAAATGAGGTCTAGTGGTGAAATATTTCTCTTAATCAACATAACACGGTTTTGTGTTTGTTTATTTTTGCTTTCCCATCCAAATTTGCTGAGTCGGATTTTTATTTTAAATACTTGTGGTTTTTATAAAGGAAAAATGGATTTTCATTTTTATGTTCTGTAATGCTCCACTGGTTTGAAGTGAACTCATTGCATGTAATGTGGGAGGTGTATATTGCACTCGTTTTAGCTGCCAAGACAGATTAAAATACTGAAATAAACCATTCCATAATGACCATTTCTAAATGGCTGTTACGTTTTAAAATTTGATTTTTGAAAACTTGGAAGAATATTCCTGCTGTCTTTGTCTGAACCCTGTTGTAGACTCGTTGATCTCCAACTGAGAGAGTACTGGAATGGCTTTACTGGACTCAGTTTTGCTCTGGTGTTGCCTGTCCTACAGGTGCTGGGCTATAACCAGAAAATGGATTCATGTTTTATTCCAAAAGTTTTATTCCAGGCTTGTTTGTATATGGCAAAATTATGGATTTTTGATTCTGCACCTGTAGATAAAGTCAGTGATGCTTGTGGCTGACAAGGTACATTTGCAACATGAGATATGTGAAATAAAGGTAGTTAATTGCACAGATGCATTGTAGATGTCACAAGTGATTTATGTTTATAAATAAAGCACAAGCTGTTGGAAAAACACAACTAGATAAAATGCTCATTTGGCGAAAGATGTGGTAGGTTTTGCCACATTTGATGATTTCACCAATTGTATTGTAATATTGTAACGCGGTCAAATGAAAAAAAATCGGATGCCCCATAATCGTGAAAGTAATTTGATTATTTGAGATTTGCGTGAGTTTGTCGTATCAGGTGAACATGGCAGATTTGGCCAAAGATAGACACAAAATGCTGGAGTAATTCAGCGGGACAGGCAGCATCTCTGGATAGAAGGAATGGGTGATGTTTCGGGTCGAGGCCATTCTTCACACTCTTAAGAAGGGTCTAGACCCGAAACGTCAGCCATTCCTTCTCTCCAGAGATGCTGCCTGTCTGTCCCGCTGAGTTACTCCAGCATTTTGTGTCTACAGTATAAACCATCATCTGCTGTTACTTCCTGCACATGGCAAATTTGGCTGTACAATCCGTACAATCAGCATCGATGCCTCATTAATCAGTGCGATCTGTGAGCATGTTCTCTGCGCAACTTGGATGCAAAGGTAATGATGCATGTCTCATTCCTGCCTCCAGCAGAGGGAGATGATGATAAATATCCCTTTCAGAGGAATTAATTCAAAACGCATGTTTTAAAATGTTACCCAGCAATTTGTCTCGACGCTGACTGACGTAATCTGTCGAAGGGATTGAAGTGTTGGTGGTTTGAGTGTTCGTCATGCAACTTGTGTTTTCTTTCCTGTGTCCTTGAGTCTGCACTGATGAGAGCAAGATTAAGTACTACACCGGACAATGAAATGTGGCCTGCTACTGGGCACACAAGTACTGTGGAAATGGCTACCTGCACAAGATGCTGGAATTCTGACTAGCTGCGGTCTGGACCGAAATCTGGAGAAAAAAATGACCGTGAAGCTGCATGTTGCTTGGGATTAATTTTGTTTTAATTAATTTCTCATCGGCTTGCCCACATTTTTTAAGCATTGTGCTGAGGGTAAGTAATTGTCTGTTCAAAGATTCGGCCTCGTGGTATTAATCATAATCATAACCATACGTTATTAGCCAAGTATATTTTGCAACATATGAGGAATTTCACTTACAGTCATCAGAACAATAAAAAAGCAACAGGACACACAAAATACATTTTAACATGAACATCCACCACAGTGACTCCTCCGTGTTCCTCACTGTGACGGAAGGCGAAAAAAAGTTCAATCTCTTCCCTTCTTTGTCCTCCGGTAGTCGGGGGGCCTCTAACCTTCCGTTGACGGGACGATCTTGTTCCCATAGCCGGCGATCGGACCTTCCATCGGGGCGATCAAGCTCCTGCACCGGGGGGAATCTCAGCTCCCCGTGCCGGGCGATTGTACAGTTGGTTTTTATAGCATGCAGGTCCCTCGTATGTAGGATAGTGTTAGTGCGTGGCGTGATCGCTGGTCGGCGCCGACTCGGTGGGCCGAAGAGCCTGTTTCACTAAAGTCTAAAGTCAGTGAACTCGTAAAACATGCTGTGATCATTGCCACAGTGGTATTTGGCAGTTTTTAAAATCAGAATTATTTACTTTCCAAAGATAGACACAAAATGCTGGAGTAACTCAGCGGGGACAGGCAGCATCTCTGGAAAGAGGGAATGGGTGATGTTTCGGATCGAGATCCTTCTGGCTGAAAGTCATGGGAAAAGGAAACGAGAGATACAGACGATGATGCAGAGTCCATCACATGACACATTCCTTCTCTCCAGAGATGCTGCCGGTCCCACTGAGTTACTCCAGCATTTAGTGTCTAAGGTTTAAACCAGCATCTGCAGATCCTTCCTGCTTATTTCCTTTCCAGTTTGGTTAAAGATTGCATTGCTTCTTCAGCTATGCAGTGACTTTCACTTAATGACTGGCATGGTGAGGTCTGTGAACTTCCTAGAAAAATTATCCATGCTGCTTAAGGCTGCAATCCTTGCAGCGTTAGCAGTGTGCTGACAAATGGCCTAGTTAATTATCTGCCCTAATCATGTCTACAACTGCTTAAGCCCCTGGCTCTAGAATTCTTTCTAAAATTCAATCTTGTGCTGTGCAGTTCAAGCTTGGTTGTACAGTGCCCTCCATAATGTTTGGGACAAAAGACCCATCATTTATTTATTTGCCTCTGTACTCCACAATTTGAGATTTGTAATAGAAAAAAATCACACGTAGTTAAAGTGCACATTGTCAGATTTTAATAAAGGCTATTTTTACACATTTTGGTTTCACCATGTAGGAATTACAGCAGTGTTTATACATGGTCCCCCCCCCCCCCCACCCATTTCAGGGCACCATAATGTTTGGGACACAGCAATGTCATGTAAATGAAAGTAGTCATGTTTAGTATTTTGTTGCATATCCTTTGCATGCAATGACTGCTTGAAGTCTGCGATTCATGGACATCACCAGTTGCTGGGTGTCTTCTCTGGTGATGTTCTGCCAGGCCTGTATTGCAGCCATTTTTAGCTTATGCTTGTGTTGGGGACTAGTCCCCTTCAGTTTTCTCTTCAGCATATAAAAGGCATGCTTAATTGGGTTCAGATCGGGTGATTGACTTGGCCACTCGACTTTTTTCCAGAACTGTGGTTGCTCGTTTAAGTACTTCTAGGCAAACTGTAACCTGGCCATCCTATTTTTGTGGCTAACCAGTGGTTTGCATCTTGCAGTGTAGCCTCTGTATTTCTGTTCATGAAGTCTTCTGCGGACAGTGGTCATTGACAAATCCACCCCTGAAGAGTGTTTCTGATCTGTCGGACAGGTGTTTGGAGATATTTCTTTATTAGAGAGAGAATTCTTCTGTCATCAGCTGTGGAGGTCTTCCTTGGCCCACCAGTCCCTTTGCGATTAGTAAGCTCACCAGTGCTCTCTTAATGATGTTCCAAACAGTTGATTTTGATAAGCCTACGGTTTGATGTCTCCAACAGTTTTATTTTTGTTTCTTTGTCTCATAATGGCGTCTTTGACTTTCATTGGCACAACTTTGGTCTTCCTGTTGATAATAAACCGTAATAAAAGTTTCCAAAGGTGATGGAAAGAGGAGGAAAGACAAGGTGCTGAAAGCTCTCTTATGCCTGCATTAAGAAGGCAATTAAACACACATGAGCAATTACAAATGCCTGTGAAGCCATGCGTCCCAAACATTATGGTGCCCTGAAATGGGGGGGGGACTATGTATAAACACAGCTGTAATTTCTACATGGTGAAACCAAAATGTGTAAAAATGGCCTTTAATAAAATCCGACTGTGCATTTTAATTACATGTGATTTTTTTTCTATTACAAATCTCAAATTGTGGAGTACGGAGGCAAATAAGTAAATGATGGGTCTTTGTCCCAAACATTATGGAGGGCATTGTATGGATATTTCAAAATAAAATTTAATTTGCAATTTACATGCACATGATAATTAAATTCATGGTAATCTAGAAATGGGATAAAAGTAACGGGTATAAAATCCATAAATTGTGCCTTTGTTATGTTGAGGCAAATGTTACAGTCTGATCTTGAGCAATTTATTTTACATTGGGCATATACTTGGTTGGAGTGTGAATCATGTTCATAGGAATCTTGGTGGGTTGGGAAGGGAAGGGTACATATAATTTTGAACACAGTATTCTCAGTGACGCAGCTTGGAAAAAGGCCTTTCGGCCCACAGTCCACGCCAACTACCGATCACCTGTTCACATTTGGAGGAACAGCACCTCATATTTCGCTTGGGCAGCTTGCAGCCCAGTGGTATGAACATTGACTTCTCTAACTTTAGATAGTTTCTCTTCCCCTCCCCCTTCCCAGTTCTCCCACTGTCTTCCTGTCTCCACCTATATCCTTTTTTTGTCCTGGTCCCCCTGACATCAGTCTGAAGAAGGGTCTCGACCCGAAATGTCACCTATTCCTTCTCTCCAGAGATGCTTCCTGACCCGCTGAGTTACTCCAGCATTTTGTGATACCTGTTCACACAAGTTCTACGCTATCTCTTTCTCATCCACTCCCTGCACACTAGAGGCAATTTAAAGGCCAACCACAAGCAAGCCCGCACGTCTTTTGGCTGTGAGAGGGGAAACGGAGCACCTGGAAGAAATCCACAGGGAGAACAAGCAAACTCCACGCAGACAGCACCTGAGATCAGGATCTCTGGCGCGGTACGGCAGCGGCTCTACCATCTGTGCCATTCTGCCGCCCACAAGTGGTGATCCTGACCAGTGACTGAAATTGAAAACCTTCCCATCATAGTCCAAGTTGTGGAATTCCATTTAAACATGCAGTCTAAAAATAACAACGCACCATCATATGGATATTCCTGAGCCTCTACGAGTGAATAGAAGTGCAATAAATGTTTCTTTGCTAATCTGCAATCCAAGAACAAATTGTGCAAGGAATGAAATGGTTTCTGCAGAGATATTTGGCCTTCATTCTTTGAAAAGTGAATGGCGGCCAGCAAGTCAAACGGACTAAACATTTTTCCCTGAAATCCACATTTTCTGCAAATAAGCATTTCACGGGACTGATTTTTTGCTGAATAATGGCACTCGGTCTTTGTCAAGATGTCTCTTAAAGCTGCTGGCACGCTACCTGCGACATGTGTTACACAGATTAGATCAACTCTTTGGCTTTGGAGCTTTACTGCCTCCCATGAAGGTCTTGTTCGGTAAACTCCAAATATAGCAATACATAATATCCTGGTGCTTATGGAGTAAGGTTGCTAAAAGATAATTATTAATGATGAGGCTCTGTTGGATTTATTGTGATCAACATGGGGGCTGATTGTGGTTATGAAACCAAGTAACTATTGGTGTGTGTTACTGCCCTCTGTGACCCATTCTGTTTATGTAGCCAGGATTGGTGCCAATGAACCTGATATGCAACCCGCCAGGAAAAATGACAGCCAGCAAAAGCCGATTACAATAGTCAATTTGAGTTTATTATCACATGCACCTTTGCAATGTGGTAGAGCTACTGCCTTACAGCGCCAGAGACCCGGGTTCGACCCTGACTACGGGTACTTGTCAGTATGGAGTTTGTATCTTCTCCCCGTGATCTGCGTGGGATTTCTCCGGGATCTCCGGTTTCCACCAACACTCCAAACATACATATAATTGGCTTGGTATAAGATGGCAGGGGAAGAGAAATGACATTCTGGCCTTCCATTGCAGTGAGGAGGGGAGTGGAGGAGACTCACTGTGATGGATGTTTCTTTTTTTTGTGTTGGTTGGGGTTGTGTAATTTGCTTATTTTATTGCTCTTATTGTTGGACTGTGGGTGACTACATTTCGTCCAAAAAACTTGTTTTTTGGATGACAAATAAAGATATCCTGAATCCTGTAAATTGTTTCCCCCCCCCCCCCCCCCCCCAGTGTGTGTGGGATAAAGGGGATCGCTGGTCGGTGTGAACCTGGGCCGAAGGGCCTGTTTCAGTGCTGTGTCTCTAACTAAACTAAAAAAGTACAATGAAGATCTCACCCTCTCCTTATAGCTCAAACCCTCTAGACCTGGCAACATCCTCGGAAATATCTGTACCCTTTCCAGCTAGACATCTTTCCTGTAACATTCCCTGTAGCATCTGAGGAAGGAGATTGTTAACAGTTTCAGGATCAAGAACATATATGCCTGGCTTGCATCTTGCAAAAGTAACACTGGAAGGGAATAAAGAACTGTTCATATTGCTACCCAGACCACCCTAACCCCGGGCACTTTCCCTTGCAACCGCACGAGATGCAACACCTGTCCCTTTACCTCCCCCCTCAACTCCATCAAAGGACCCAAACAGTCTTTCCAGGTGAGACAGAGGTTCACCTGCACCTCCTCCAACCTCATCTATTGCATCCGCTGCTCTAGATGTCAACTTATTTATATCGGCGAAACCAAGCGCAGGCTCGGCGATCGCTTCGCTGAACACCTGCGCTCGGTCCGCATTAACGCAACTGATCTCCCGGTGGCCCAGCACTTTAACTCCCCCTCCCATTCCCAGTCTGACCTCTCTGTCATGGGCCTCCTCCAGTGCCATAGTGAGGCCCGCCGGAAATTGGAGGAGCAGCACCTCATATTTCGCCTGGGCAGTTGGCGGCCCGGTGGTATGAACGTCGACTTCTCCAACTTCAGATAGCTCCTCTGTCCCTCCCTTCCCCTCCTCCTTCCCAGATCTCCCTCTATCTTCCTGTCTCCACCTATATCCTTCCTTTGTCCCACCCCCGACATCAGTCTGAAGAAGGGTCTCGATCCGAAACGTCACCCATTCCTTCTCTCCCGAGATGCTGCCTGACCTGCTGAGTTACTCCAGCATTTTGTGAATAAATCAATGTTCATATTTTAATGTTCCAACTTGCAAAGGAATAAGATTTGTATCTGCCGCGCTGAGAGAATTTGCAGAAGTAATCTAGGTCTGCAAGGGTAAAGCTGTTTCTCATTGTAACGAAATCTGTTGTAGAAAGGTGCCTCGTGAAGTAAACAAGATTTCCATGTACAAATTAAACTAAACAAATGCGGCGGACTTCATGCTGTTACGCAAGACTGGAGATCCTTGGCATGACTAATGATCTGCACACAGGACTTTAAACCTCACCGCAGTAGCAAGAGAATTTAAAACTGGGTAAAACAAAATCCAGAATTTAAAAAAAAACCAACCTCGAATCAGTCATGCACATAAGTACTGGAGGAACTCAATGGGCCAGGCCGTTTCTCTGGAGAACGTGGGTGTGTGATGTTTCAGGTCGAGACCCTTCTTCAGATTGAAGAAAAATCCTGACCCTAAACGTCACCTATCCAGGTTGAGTAGGCTAGGACTCTATTCCTTCAAGAGCAGGAGGATGTGGGTGATCTTATAGAGGTGGTCAAAATCATGAGAGGAATAGATCGGGTAGATGCACAGAGTCTCTTGCCCGGAGTAGGGAACTCAAGAACCAAAGGACATAGGTTTAAGGTGAGAGGGGAAAAGATTTAATAGGAATCTGAGGGATAACTTTTTTCTCACAGGATGGTCGGTGTATCTTCCTCGCTCCCACACTCTGGAATTTTCTTCGCTCTGCTCCTGAAACATGTCTTCAGCACCGTAACAAGAGGGGATCTACCTGCGTACTAGATCAGACGGCAGGCTCTTCAACCTCACCCGCCTCCGAGCCAAGACAAAAGTACGTGAAGCTCTCATCAGAGACATGTTGTTCACCGATGGCGCAGCAGTTGTGTCCCACACCCAGCAGGAACTACAGTCACTGATGGACCGCTTCTATCGGGCTTGCAAGGACTTTGGGCTGACCATCAGCCTGAAGAAGACGAATGTCCTGGGACAGGATACAGAGGCACCGCCTGTCATCACCATCGACGACTACGAACTCGATGCCGTCCATCAGTTCACGTACCTCGGCTCCACCATCACCGACAACCTCTCCTTGGACACAGAGATTGACAAGAGGATCGGGAAGGCAGCTACAACTCTCGCTCGCCTCACAACTCGACTGTGGACCAACCCAAAGCTGACAGTGTGGACAAAGATAGCAGTCTACAATGCCTGTGTCAACAGCACGCTGTTGTACGGCAGTGAGACATGGACTACATATGCCAGACTGGAGAGAAGACTCAACACCTTCCACCTTAGAAGCATCCGCCGTATCCTGGGTATATCCTGGCAAGACGGAGTGTCCAACGCTGAGATTCTGTCTGGCGCTGGCCTTCCGAGTATGTACACTCTACTCAGGCAGCGCAGGCTGCAGTGGCTAGGTCATGTCCACCGCAAGGAGGATGGCCGTATTCCAAAAGACATCCTCTATGGAGAGCTGACATCTGGGAGGAGAACCATCGGCCGCCCCCAGCTACATTACAAGGATGTCTGCAAGAGAGATTTGAAGGTGCTCGACATCGATGTGGAGTCCTGGGAGAGCCTTGCAGCTGACCGCACGAAGTGGAGAGAGAGGTACCCTGAACCAACATCTCAAAACGGGGGAAGAGAAACTGATGAACGCAGCGGCAGACAAGCGGGCACGCAGAAAGGAGCGCAGCAACTTCAACAGACCAGAGACCGCACACAAATGTGACCTTTGCCACAGAGACTGTCACTCCCACATTGGTCTCTTCAGCCACAAACGACGCTGCTCTAGCCGAGGTGTGGAGCAAGCAGCCAACTAGGATGCATCACCCACGGTCAGCCATGACCGAGGGGGCCTAAGAAGAAGGCAGGTGTATGGAACGAAATGCCAGAGGAGGTAGTTGAGGCAGGTACTATGGCAACATTTGTCAGGTATGTGGATAAAACAGGGTTGGAGGAACATGGACATGAACACATCACAAAGACAGCCTTCTTCCACCTCAAAAACATTGCCCGTCTCCGTCCATCCCGCTCCTCCACAGCTGCAGAAACCCTCATCCACGCCTTCATCACCTCCCGTCTGGACTACTGCAACAGCCTCCTCTATGGCGCACATTCAAAACTCCGCTGCCCGTCTACTCACACACACCTCGATCCGTGACCATATCACCCCCGTCCTTTATAAACTCCACTGGCTCCCCATCCCCCAGAGAATCCAGTACAAAATCCTCCTCATAACCTACAAAGCCCTCCATAACCTGGCCCCATCCTACCTGACCGACCTCCTCCACAGGCACACTCCCACCTACACCCTCCGCTCTGCCGCTGCCAATCTCCGATCCCCCCACATCCGGACCAAACTCAGATCCTGGGGGGACAGGGCTTTCTCCATCGCTGCTCCCACCCTATGGAACTCACTACCCCAAACCGTTAGAGACTCCTCCACACTCACCACATTCAAAACATCGCTGAAGTCTCACCTGTTCAGTACTGCCTTCAACCACTGAAAGTCACCTCACCTTCTGTCTCCTTTCTCTGTTCATTTATTTATTTACTTATTTATCTATTTATTCATTTCCCTATGTTCTCAAAATCTCTGTAAAGCGTCTTTGAGTATATGAAAAGCGCTATATAAATAAAATGCATTATTATTATTATTATTAAATGCTGGTAGGTGGGACTAGTGTAGATGGGACATAATTGGCCGGTGTGGGCAAATTAAGCCAAAAGGCCCGTTTCCATGCTGTAAGACTCTATATTCTCCAGAGTTTGCTCCTGACCCACTGAGTTACTCCAGTACTTGTGTCCTTTGGTGTAAACCAACATCTGCAGTTCCATGTTTCTACACGAGAACCAATCAATCATACTGCTCGTAGTATCACAGAACGCCACTCTTCCATCAATTAAATTATTAATAAGGGAAGTGAAGTGATATTTCTTTTTCTTTCCTTGCACATTACATGAAACAAAGATTCGAAGAGGTTCGGAGATTTAACTACCTGAAAAACTAAGTGCAATGTCTCCTGAATTTCTACATCACATTGATAGACAATAGACAATAGGTGCAGGAGGAGGCCATTCGGCCCTTTGAGCCAGAACTGCCATTCAATGTGATCATGGCTGATCATTCTCAATCAATACCCCGTTCCTGCCTTCTCCCCATACCCCCTGACTCCGCTATCCTTAAGAGCTCTCTCAAGCTCTATCTAGCTCTCTCTTGAATGCATTCAGAGAATTGGTCTCCACTGCCTTCTGAGGCAGAGAATTCCACAGATTCACAACTCTCTGACTGAAAATGTTTTTCCTCATCTCCGATCTAAATGGCCTACCCCTTATTCTTAAACTGTGGCCCTTGGTTCTGGACTCCCCCAACATTGGTAACATGTTTCCTGCCTCTAACGTGTCCAACCCCTTAATAATCTTATATGTTTCGATAAGGATAGCGGAGTGAGGGGGTATGGGGAGAAGGCAGGAACGGGGTACTGATTGAGAATGATCAGCCATGATCACATTGAATGGTGGTGCTAGCTCAAAGGGCCAAATGGCCTCCTCCTGCACCTATTATCTATTGTCTATTGATAAGATCCCCTCTCATCCTTCTAAATTCCAGTGTATACAAGCCTAGTCGCTCCAGTCTTTCAACATATGACAGTCCCGCCATTCCAAGAATTAACCTAGTAAACCTACGCTGCACGCCCTCAATAGCAAGAATACTTCAAGAAAACTTGAAAGATAGCCACAAAATGCTGGTGTAACTCAGCAGGGACAGGCAGCGTCTCTGGAGAGAAGGAGTGGGTGACGTTTCGGAATCGAGACCCCTCTTCAGACTGACTGAAGTTAAACTTCGAACCTGGCAAGCTAGAAGTAAAGTTGTTATCAGAGTTAAAAATGGGTGCCGGCATTACGTACAAGGTAGATTAATTGAACTTGGAGGCAAGGGAATTTTCTGCTTTGCCGCGTCGCGTGTAATTCTTTTTACAATGTGCGTATCGCAATGGGGATCTAGTTTGTGAAGTGTAGCCCAACAGAAGCTGTTTACAGTTGCAGGCATGGCTGGGCAGGGTTTCCAGTACCTGGGGCTGTTCCAAATGTGCTGGGTTTTGTAGGAAGGAACTGCGGATGCTGCTTTGAACTGAAGATAGACACAAAATGTTGGAGTGACTCAGTGGGACAGACAGCATCCCTGGAGAAAAGGAATAGGTGACGTTTCGGGTTGAGACCCTCCTTCAGTGCAGGATTAGGTGTTTCTCTTTGTTTTCATGCTTCGCGTGGATTTCATCAGAAGTCTTGAGTCTTCTGAGAATTGATTGTAATTATGTTCTTGTGCAATGCCCATGTGCCAAGTGGTAGCATTGGTTAATTAAAAGTATTAAGTCACCAAACCTTAAGCTCGATGCAGCAATGCGGTCAGATTCACTTACTGTTCAGATCTATAAGGAGAGGGCAAAGGTTAATGACAAAAATATGTTGTTTCATAGAAACATAAAAAATAGGTGCAGGAGTCAGCCATTCGGCCCTTTTAGCTAGCACCGCCATTCAATATGATCATGGCTGAACGTCCAGAATCAGTACCTTGTTCCTGCTTTCTCCCCCATATCCCTTGATTCTGTTAGCCCTAAGAGCTATATCTAACTCTCTCTTGAAAACATACAGTGAATTGGCCTCCACTGCCTTCTGTGACAGTATGTAGCCAATATGTAGTTTCACAATATGTAGTCTGAACAAGGGCCTCGACCCAAAAAGTCACCCATTCCTTCTCTCCAGAGATACTGCCTGACCCGCTGAGTTACTCCAGCATTTTGTGTCTACCATGTAGTTACCACAAGTCTTGTGCGGACTGAGTAAATACAAAGCACATTGGGTTTTAGTTTAGTTTAGAGATACAGCGCGGAAACAGGCCCTTCGGCCCATCAGGTCCGCACCGACCAGTGATCCCCACACATTAACACCATCCTACACACACTAGGGACAATTTTTATATTTACCAATCCAATTAACCTTCAAACCTGTACGTCTTTGGAGTGTGGGAGGAAACCGAAGATCTCGGAGAAAACCCACGCAGGTCACGGGGAGAACGTACAAACTCCGTACAGTTTGACGTAACTTGTTTCAAAATAAAATAAAGATCATTATCTTGTGCTTCTGTTGCAGCTGAGAACACTGCTTAATGTAAGGAACAGCACCTCATATTTCGCTTGGGCAGCTTGCAGCCCAGCGGTATGAACATCAACTTCTCCAACTTTAGATAGTTCCCCTGTCCCTCTCTTCCCCTTCCAGTTCTCCCATTATCTTCCTGTCTCCGCCTATATCCTTCCTTTGTCCCGCCCCCCTGATATCAGTCTGAAGAAGGGTCTCGACCCGAAACGTCACCCATTCCTTCTCTCCTGAGATGCTGCCTGACCTGCTGAGTTACTCCAGCATTTTGTGAAATAAATACCTTCGATTTGTACCAGCATCTGCAGTTATTTTCTTACACTGCATGATGTGAGATATCAGTTTCAGTGCCACTTGCCCCACTTGTCATGTTACACATTCCTGCACTGTCACTATAATGGTGGCACAGTGGCGCAGCTGATAGACCTGCTGACTCACAGCGCCAGAGACCCAGGTTCGATCCTGATCTCGGTCGTTGTTTGTGTGGAGTTTGTACATTCTCCCTGTGACCACGTCGGTCTCCTCCTGGGGTGCTCTGGGAGTTTCATACGGTCATAAGTGATAGGAGTAGAATTAGGCCATTCGGCCCTTCAAGTCTACTCCGCCATTCAATCATGGCTGATCTAACTCTCCCTCCTAACCCCATTCTCCTGCCTTCTCCCCATAACCTCTGGCACCCGCACCAATCAAGAATCTATCTCTGCCTTACAAATATCCACTGACTTGGCCTCCACAGCCTTCTGTGGCAAAGAATTCCACAGATTCACCACCCTCTGACTAAAGAAATTTCTCCATCTCCTTCCTAAAAGAACATCCTTTAATTCTGAGGCTGTGACCTCTAGTCCTAGACTCTCCCACTGGTGGAAACATCCTCTCCACATCCACTCTATCCAAGCCTTTCATCCCACATCCCAAAGATGTGCGGGTTTGTGGGTTAATTGGGCCTCTGTAAATTGCTTCTAGTGTGAATGGAGTGGATGAGAAAGTGGGATGACATAGAACTAATGTGAATGGAAGATCGATGGTCAGTGTGGACTCAGTGGGCCGAAGGGCCTATTTCCATGCCATAAATGTAAACTCCACCACCCTGATGAACTGGCATAGATGTTTAGAAACATAGAAAATAGGTGCAGGAGTAGGCCATTCGGCCCTTCGAGCCTGCACCGCCATTCAATATGATCATGGCTGATCATCCAACTCAGTATCTCGTACCTGCCTTCTCTCCATACCCCCTGATCCCTTTAGCCACAAGGGCCACATCTAACTCCCTCTTAAATATAGCCAATGAACTGGCCTCAACTACCTTCTGCGGCAGAGAATTCCACAGATTCACCACTCTGTGTGAAAAAAAACGCTCTCATCTCGGTCTTAAAAGACTTCCCCCTTATCCTTAAACTGTGACCCCTTGTTCTGGACTTCCCCAACATCGGGAACAATCTTCCTGCATCTAGCCTGTCCAACCCCTTAAGAATTTTGTAAGTTTCTATAAGATCCCCCCTCAATCTTCTAAATTCCAGCGAGTACAAGCCGAGTCTATCCAGTCTTTCTTCATATGAAAGTCCTGCCATCCCAGGAATCAAACTGGTTTAACTTTATCTGATCCTCTATTCTGTGAAGCTTAGCACTTCTTATCACTTCATGTTGTCTTTAGTACACTGGACACAAACTGAAACCAGGATAGAAGCGATAACATTGATATCCTCCACAGATGCTGCCTGACCTGCTGAGCTATTCCATCAATTTGTATTTTGCTTAAGATTGCGGCATCACCAGTTCCTTGTATCATCACCAGCAGGTCTTTGGTTTGTTGCCATGTACTTTATTTTTTTGACTTGATATATAAAAGGAGGAAAAATTACCCCTATAAGTGTTCCGAGAAATCAAGGGATATGGGGAGAAGGCAGGCACGGGTTACTGATTGTGGATTTTTAGATTTTAGATTTAGAGATACAGCACGGAAACAGGCCCTTCGGCCCACCGGGTCCGCGCCGCCCAGCGATCCCCGCACACTAACACTATCCGACACCCACTAGGGACAATTTTTACATTTGCCCAGCCAATTAACCTACAAACCTGTATGTCTTTGGAATGTGGGAGGAAACCGAAGATCTCGGAGAAAACCCACGCAGGTCACAGGGAGAACGTACAAACTCCGTACAGTCTGGCGTAACTTGTTTCAAAATAAAATAAAGATCATTATCTTGTGTTTCTGTTGCAGCTGAGAACACTGCTTGATGTGAGATATCAGTTTCAGTGCCACTTGCCCCACTTGTCATGTTACAAGATGTGCAGGTTTGTGGGTTAATTGGGCCTCTGTAAATTGCTTCTAGTGTGAATGGAGTGGATGAGAAAGTGGGATGACATAGAACTAATGTGAATGGAAGATCGATGGTCAGTGTGGACTCAGTGGGCCGAAAGGCCTATTTCCATGCCGTAAATGTAAACTCCACCACCCTGATGAACTGGCATAGATGTTTAACTTTATCTGATCCTCTATTCTGTGAAGCTTAGCACTTCTTATCACTTCATGTTGTCTTTAGTACACTGGACACAAACTGAAACCAGGAGAGAAGCGGTAAAATTGATATCCACCATGTTAAGTGCATTTACAATAATGGGTGAAAAGCTAATCAATTTTGGCAAAGGATCTGAAGACCTGAGCTGTTAACTGTTTCTCTTTCCATAGGTGTTGCCTGACCTGAGTATTTCCAGCATTTTGTTCTTATTTCAAATTTCCAGCATCTGCTGATCTGAAGAAGGATCACGACCGGAAAGGTCCCCCATCCATTCCCTCCACAGATGCTGCCTGACCTGCTGAGCTATTCCAGCAATTTGTATTTTGCTTAAGATTGCGGCATCACCAGTTCCTTGTATCATCCCCAGCAGGTCTTTGGTTTGTTGCCATGTACTTTATTTTTTTGACTTGATATATAAAAGGAGGAAAAATTACCCCTATAAGTGTTCCGAGAAATCAAGGGATATGGGGAGAAGGCAGGCACGGGTTACTGATTGTGAGTTTTTAGATTTTAGATTTAGAGATACAGCGCGGAAACAGGCCCTTCGGCCCACCGGGTCCGCGCCGCCCAGCGATCCCCGCACACTAACACTATCCTATACCCACTAGGGACAATTTTTACATTTGCCCAGCCAATTAACCTACATACCTGTACGTCTTTGGAGTGTGGGAGGAAACCGAAGATCTCGGAGGTCACGGGGAGAACGTACAAACTCATACAGACGGCGCCCGTAGTCAGCATCGAACCTGAATTTCCGGCGCTGCATTCACTGTAAGGCAGCAACTCTACCTCTGCGCCACCGAGTCACCCGTGATCAGCCATGATCACAATGAATGGCGGGGCTGGCTCGAAGGGCCAAATGGCCTCCTCCAACTATTTTCTATGTTTCTAAATCCAGAAGAGAGAGATATTCATGGTGAAGATACATACAAAAAGTTGGAGTAACTCAGCGGGACAGGCAGCATCTCTGGAGAGAAGGAATGGGTGACGTTTCGGGTCAAGACCTTTCTTCCTGATGTTTCAGGTCGAGACCTTTCATGGTGCTAGATTTGCAATGGTTAGTGTCTAGTTTATAATGTTATAATGGTTCTGTTCACATCGCTTCCATATCATGAGCTCTTACACCCCAAGAGATCTCTCTGCCATTGCACACCCTGTTTCCAACTGTTACACATTACATGACATTTATAATCCTGAGATAGTGTATTGCCAATGTTCTGGCCATGCAACACGTTAATTTTTATCGTGTTTTAAGCTGGAAGGGGCATAATCCACAACCAGGGGCCACAGTCTAAGAATAAAGGGGAGGCCATTTAAAACTGAGGTGAGAAAAAACTTTTTCACCCAGAGAGTTGTGAATTTGTGGAATTCTCTGCCACAGAAGTCAGTGGAGGCCAATTCACTGGATGAATTTAAAAGAGAGTTAGATAGAGCTCTAGTGCTAGTGGAATCAAGGGATACGGGGAGAAGGCAGGCAACGGTTACTGATTGTGGATGATCAGCCGTGATCAAAATGAATGGCGGTGCTGGCTCGAAGGGCCAAATAGCCTCCTGCACCTATTTTCTATAATTTGAAGCTGATTTGCGGGGCAATTTTCTTTACGGAGTGGTGTGTGCGGGAACGCGCTGCCAGGGGTGGTAGTGGAGGCAGATACGATAGTGGCGTTTAAGAGGCTTTTGGATAGGCACATGGATAATGGAAATGGTGTGATAGGATCGCATGCAGGCAGAAGAAATTAGTTTAATCTGACTTCATGTTTGTATGGACATTATGGGCTTAAGCTCTTGTTCCTGTACTGTATAATTCTATGTGTTGGAAAGAACAGCAGATGCTGGTTCAAATCGAAGGTAGGCACAAAATGCTGGAGTAACTCAGCGGGACAGGCAGCATCTCTGGAGAGAAGGGTCTCGACCCATAACGTCACCCATTCCTTCTCTCCAGAGATGCCGCCTGTCCCGCTGAGTTACTCCGGCATTTTGTGTCTACCTTTGTATTATTCTATGTTCAATCTTCCCATCTCACCAGCATTGTGCCTTGCCTTCAGCTCGACAGGTGCTGAACCTTGCCTGGGTGTTTCAGAACTCCAACCTCAGCCTTGGATCCACCTATCACTCCCCACTCTTTTTGCACCTCTGTCTTCAGCTGGATTAACTGAATTAAACCGTTTAGAGTTTAGTTTATTGTCCCGTGTACCAGGGTACAGTGAAAAGCTTTTGTTGCGTGCTAACCAGTCAGCAGAAAGACAATACATGATTACAATCGAGCCATACACCGATCAGCCAAAACATTATGACCACTGACAGGCGAAGTGAATAACATTGATTATCTTGTTACAATGGTAACTGTCAAGGGGTGGGATATATTAGGCAGCAAGTGAACAGTCAGTTCTTGAAGTTGATGTGTTGGATGCAGGAGAAATGGGCAGGAGTAAAGACCTGAGCGACTTTGACAAGGGCCAAATTGTTATGGCCAGACGACTGGGTCAGAGCATCTCTGAAACGGCAAGGCTTGTGGGGTGCTCCCGGTCAGCAGTGGTGAGTACCGACCGACAGTGGTCCGAGGAGGGACAAACCAGCGACAGACAGGGTGTTGGGCGCCCAAGGCTCATCGATGTGCGAAGGCAACGAAGGCTATCCCGTCTGGTCCGAACCGACAGAGGGTCTACTGTGGCACGTCACAGAAAATTTTAATGGTGGTCACGGGAGGAATGTGTCACAATACACAGTGCATCGCACCCTGCTGCGTATGGGGCTGCACACGGAGGACCAACAGCATATTAGGCAGGTGGTCACAATGTTTTGGCTCATCAGGTCAATAATGTTTTTGCTCATCGATGGCAGCGGATTCCAGGCACCCACTATTCACTGTGTACTAAAAACAAAAACTTTCTCTGCAAATCTCCTTTAAACTTTCGAAGGTATCACAAAATGCTGGAGTAACTCAGCAGGTCAGGCAGCATCTCAGGAGAGAGGGAAGGGGTGACGTTTCGGGTCCAGACTGATGGATCAGTCTGAAGAAGGGTCTCGACCCGAAACGTCCCCATTCCCTTCTTCAGACTGATCCATCAGTCTGAAGAAGGGTATCCCATTCCCTCTCTCCTGAGATGCTGCCTGACCTGCTGAGTTACTCCAGCATTTTAGACAATAGGTGCAGGAGGAGGCCATTCTGCCCTTCGAGCCAGCACCGCCATTCAATGTGATCATGGCTGATCATTCTCAATCAGTACCCCGTTCCTGCCTTCTCCCCTTACCCCCTGACTCCGCTATCCTTAAGAGCTCTATCCAGCTCTCTCTTGAATGCATTCAGAGAATTGGCCTCCACTGCCTTCTGAGGCAGAGAATTCCACAGATTCACAACTCTCTGACTGAAATTTTTTTCCCCTCATTTTGTGATTTGTACCAGAATCTGCAGTTATTTTCCTTTAAACTTTCCCCTCTCTGACCTAACCTTTAAAGCAGTGCCTGTGTTTCAGCTGGCTGGGACCTGTGAACACCACGTTGAGTGAGATAGGAACCTTGTTGACCCGAGTAGAAGCTCTTAACCCAGCCGGCGACAGCCAATAGATAACTGCCTAGTGGCTGCTCTGTCGACCAGGATTTCGACGCCGGCTCAGCTCAGCTCAGTGCAGGGCGAGCGATGCTGTCTGTTGTTGTTGTGTCAGCGTTGCCCTTCTTTATCTGCCTGCTGGCCGCTCCCACCTCCAGCCAGAGAGCGGAGGGGCCACGTCGCAGGTTCGAGTACAAACACAGCTTCAAGGGACCGCACTTGGTCTTGAGGGACGGCTCCATCCCCTTCTGGACCCACCATGGCAGTAAGTTTCAACCGTCTCCTGTACTCAATGCTCTCACTCTTACCCCCCACCCCCTTCTCTCTGTGTTTCTGTTTGCCACCTGACCCATTGCAACCCTAATCAGCCTCGGGTTGTGTTTGTATTTATTCACAAAATGCTGGAGTAACTCAGCAGGTCACTCAGTAACTCAGCAATTCACCACCACATCTTGACTCAGGTTTTGTTTGGGCATTTCTGCATTGCTGTGTTGTTTAAGACTTTTATATTTCGCTGGACGTGTTGCTTTTCGTGTTATATATATATATCTCAACAAACTTCAATGTCCAGATGTTGAAAGTCTTAATGGGGGGGGGGGGGGAAATAAAAGTGGAGAAAGATGTACATGAAGTTTCCACCTTTGCTGTGAAACGTCCCCGTCCTTAGCGGCTTCCTCTGCTCCATGGAGGCGTGCGTTTGATACACACGTGTAAAGTCTCAGCAATGAGAGAGAGAGCACGGGACAGACAATGCTGGAACAAGACTGCCAGCCCGCACTGCTTGTACCCAACATAATGGCAAGTTACCACAACCACAGAGCAGTGCTGGACTTCTATCTACCTCTCGATAACCCTCGGACTGTCTTTGATAGGACTTTGCTGGCTTTACCTTGCTTTAAACGTTATTATTCCCCTACCATGTATCGTATACCTCCTACAGCCATTCGGCTATTAAACGCAACAACCTCAAATAAGCTCTGAACAACATAAACTATTATTGTTAATGCACTATTATTTGTGTGTGTTGGGGGGGGGGGGGTTGTGTGTAGGTATGCGTGCGTGTGTATATATGTATATGACCTATATATGTCACACATATATACACATGTGTGTATATATATACACATGTATATATATACACATATATATATATATATACATATGTATATATATGCATATATATACATATGTGTATATATATGCATATATATACATGTGTATATACATATATATACATACACACACACATATATATATATGTATATACATGTGTATATATATATACACACATGTATATATATATATGTATATACATGCATATGTATATACATGTGTGTATATATATGTATATATACATGTGTATATATATACATATATATATATATATGTATATATACATGTGTATATATACGTGTATATATATGTATATATGTGTATATGTATGTGTGTATATATATGTGTGTGTGTGTGTGTATATTTGTGAGTGTATATATCATATCATATCATATATTTTCAGCCGGAAACAGGCCTTTTCGGCCCTCCAAGTCCGTGCCGCCCAGCGATCCCCGTACATTAACACTATCCTACACCCACTAGGGACAATTTTTACATTTACCCAGCCAATTAACCTACATACCTGTACGTCTTTGGACGTACACACACTGAACTATTTTCTTCTCACTCGTTTATTATATTGTTTACAATGTACTATGTTCACATATTCTGTTGTGCTGCTGCAAGTAAGAATTTCATTGTTCTATCTGGGACACACGACAATCTTGACTCTTGATGTATCTATAGATGGATCGATTGGAATCATGTGTTGTCTTTCTGCTGACAAGTTAGCACACAACAAAAAGCTTTTCACTGTTCGCCTCTGTGCACGTGACAATAAACGGAACTGGTTAAACCTATCTCATTGCCTGTATGTGATCCATATCCCTCCACTCCCTGTGTTTCCATGTTCCTATTTAAAAGCTTCTTAAATCCTATTATTGTATCTGCCTCCACCATCATCCCTACACTGTTCCAGGCATCCACCACACTGTGTGGAGCGGGAAAAAAACTTGTCCTGCACATCTCTTTTAAACTTTGCTCTCTCACCTTAAAGCTATGCCCTCTAGTTTAGTTTAGAGATACAGCGCGGAAGCAGGCCCTTCGGCCCTCCGCCGACCAGCGATCCCCGCACACTAACACTATCCTACGCACACGAGGGACAATTTTTACATTTACCAAGCCAATTAACCTACAAACCTGCACGTCTTTGGAGTGTGGGAGAAAACTGAAGATCTCGGAGAAAACCCACGCAGGTCACGGGGAGAACGTACAAACTCCGTACAGACAGCACCCGTAGTCAGGATCGAACCCGGGTCTCTGGCGCTGTAAGGCAGCACCGCTACCGCTGCGCCACCGTGCCACCCTTTAGTCTTTAACGTTTTCAGCTTGGGTAAAAGATTCTGATCAGCGCCTCTCAAAATTGTATTAACGTCTATCACAGTCTAGGGTCCTTCCACTGCAGGACATTGAGGGCCAGAGTCCCCCCTCAAACTGGGGAAGGGATATCACCCCATGAGGCCCACATGTGTGGCAACGTGCCACTGGCAGGTGTGCTTGGTTTGAGAAACGTTGCAAACACGACTGAATACGACGCTTAAGAATGTATAGACGCTGAGAATGTCAAACGGGCTTTTGCACAGTCCTTCATTCTGAATAAAGTTTACTATTACACAAATTTTAAAAAGGCATTCTTCTATCAAGTCTGATGGGCATGTTTAGTTTGAAGTTTAGAGATAGAACTTGGAAACAGGCCCTTCGGCCCATTGAGCCCACGCCGACCAGCAATCACCTGCACGCTTGTTCCATGTTATCCCACTTTCTCATCCTGCACACGAGGGGCAACTTACAGACGCCAATTAACCTACAAACCGGTACGTCTTTGGAATGTGGACCGTGGAGTTTGGAATGTGGAAACAGGAGCACCCGGAGAAAGACCACCTGGTGACAGGGAGAACGTGCAAACTCCACACAGACAGTGCCCGAGGTCAGAATCGAACCAGGATCACCTGGTGCTGAGGCAGACACTCCGCCACTGCTCCTCTGTGCTGCCTTTGATGTTAGCAAGATCCAGAGCCATTTTAAGCCTCACTTCTTATACTTGCAGAGAACAGAAGGAGGCTATTCAACCCATCTAGTCCATGCCAGCCCTTGGGATCTACATCCATTCTGCCTCTGCTTTATTCTTTAGACCTCCTATCGTCGTGGCGATCCCTCGAGGTCGAGGATGATGGCTTACGTTCTGTTGTTTTTATGAACTCTCAGGTGGCTTATGAGTCAAATCCTGGCGTTGAAAGTTCTTTGGCATTCAGGGCAGGTGAATCCAGATGTCAGATCTGGCTTTGGTTGTTGCTGCCTCTCTTTTACTCCGACCATTTGGTTCAGCAGTGGGTCAGCACAGTGGCGCAGCGGTAGAGCTACAACCTTACAGCACCAGAGACCCGGGTTCGATCCTGACTACGGGAGCTGTCTGTACGGAGTTTGTACGTTCTCCCCGTGACCTGCTTGGGTTTTCTCTGAGATCTTCGGTTTCCTCCCGCACTCCAAAGACGTACAGGTTTGCAGGTGAATTGGCTTGGTATAAATGTAAAATTGGCCCTAGTGTGTGTAGGAAAGTGTTGATATGCGGGGATAGTGTTAATGTGCGGGGACTCGTCTGAAGAAGGGTCTCGACCCAAAATGTCACCCATTCCTTCTATCCAGAGATGCTGGCTGTCCTGCTGAATTACTCCAGCATTTTGTGTCTATCGTTGGTTTAGACCAGCATCTGCAGTTCCTTCCTACACCCTTAAAGAAACATGAATTTGATGTACCGTGTGTGAAAGCTTCCACTGTAGATAACATCCAGATTTAAGACTGGAGCGACTAGGCTTGTATACACTGGAATTTAGACGGATGAGAGGAGATCTTATCGAAACGTATAAGATTATTAAGGGGTTGGACACGTTAGAGGCAGGAAACATGTTCCCAATGTTGGGGGAGTCCAGAACCAGGGGCCACCGTTTAAGAATAAGGGGTAGGCCATTTAGAACTGAGATGAGGAAAAACTTTTTCAGTTGTGAATATGTGAAATTCTCTGCCTCAGAAGGCAGTGGAGGCCAATTCTCTGAATACATTCAAGAGAGAGCTAAATAGAGCTCTTAAGAATAGCGGAGTCAGGGGGTATGGGGAGAAGGCAGGAACGGGGGTACTGATTGAGAATGATCAGCCATGATCACATTGAATGGCGGTGCTGGCTCGAAGGGCCGAATGGCCTACTCCTGCGTCTATTGTCTATTGTCTAAATGTAGTTTAGTTTAGGGATACAGTGCAGAAATAGGCCCTTTGGCCCACCGAGTCCATGCTGACCAGCGATCCCTGTGCACTAACACTATCCTGCACAAACTAGGGATAAGTTTACAATTATACCAAGACAATTAACCTACATCCCTGTATGTATTTGGAGTGTGCGAAGAAACTGGAGAAAACCCACGTGGTCACAGGGAGAACACATAAACTCCATACAGACAGCACCTGTGGGCAGCATCGAGCCCATGTCTCTGTTCTTGTAAGGCAGTAACTCTACCGCTACACCACCCTGCCACTCCCCAGTAAAACATTGTCACTTCTGATATACCAAACAGTCGTTGATTAATGGAGACACAAGAAATTACAGAGGCTGCAGAAAGCACAAAGTGCTGGAGTAACTCAGCGGTTCAGGCAGAATATCTGGAGGACATGGATAGATGATGTTTCGTTACTTCAGTATGTTGGATGTTAACAATGTTAATGTTGAGTAACTCCAGAACTTTGTGTTTTTAATAGTTGATTAACTATGGTTTTCTCCGTTACATGAGAGGCTTGCATTTCTATAGTGCTTTTTAATGACACAAGGAAGACACAAAGTGTCTTTACAGCTCATAATGTAATGCGAACAGGATATGCTGGAAACATTTGGGTCAGGAACCATCTCACAGAGTCATAGAGCTGTGTTTAGTTTAAAGATGCAGCATGGAAACAGGGTCTTCGGCCCACTCAGTCTGCACCGACCAGCGATCTCTGCACACACTAGGGACAATTTACATTTACAAAACCTACAAACCTGTACGTCTTTGGAATGCGGGAGGAAACCGATGATCTCGGAGAAAACCCACGCGGTCACGGGGAGAACGTACAAACTCTGTACAGACAGCACCTGTGGTCGGGATTGAACCCGGGTCTCTGGCGCTGTGAGGTAGCAACTCTACCACTGGGCCGCCATGCCAATACACTGTGGAACCAGGGCCTTTGGCCCACCACGTTCATGCTGACCATGTGGGCCTACTAGGCACAAGAGCTGCGAGGTGAGTGAGGGAAAGTTTAAATGAGAAGTGCGGGGCACATTCTTTTACACAGAGAGTGGTGCGCATTGCCAGGGGTGGTGGTGAAGACAGATATGATAGTGGCGTTTAAGAGGCTTTTAGATCGGCACATGGAAGTGCAGGGAATAGTGGGCTATGGATCACGTACAGGCAGATGAGAGCAGTTAAACTTGGCATCAAGTTCAGCACAACATTATCACGTTCCTGTGCTGTCGTGTTCTATGTTCTGAGTTATTTTGTCCCATTTGTCCCCTCGCTATCTAAACCCTCCCTATCCATATACCTGTCCAATCCATCTAAGATAGGCACAGAATTCTGGAGTAACTCAGCAGGACAGGCAGCATCTCTGGCTAGAGATTCCTTCTATTGAATTGAATTGAACAAGTCTATTGGCCAAGTATGTGCACATGCAAGGAATGTGCCTTGGTGCTCCGCTCGCAAGTAACAACACGAACACACAGTAATCAATTAAGAATAAGGCCTAAAACATTAAAACATGAAGAATCCAACATTATAGTTTACACATGTGAATGAAATAAAATACCAGAGCAAAAGGAGGCTACCCAACATATCCAGAGATGCTGCCTGTCCCGTTGAGTTACTCCAGCAGTTTGTGTCTTATCTTTGGTGTAAACCAGCATCTGCAGTTCCTTCCTACAAGGTCCATATCTAGTATAAGAAGATAACTGCAGATGCTGGTACAAATCGAAGGTATTTATTCACAAAATGCTGGAGTAACTCAGCAGGTCAGGCAGCATCTCTGGAGAGAAGGAATGGGTGACGTTTCGGGTCGAGACCCTTCTTCAGACTGATATATATCCATATATCCTATAACAAAATAACTGCAGATGCTGGTACAAATCGATTTATTCACAAAATGCTGGAGTAACTCAGCAGGTCAGGCAGCATCTCGGGAGAGAAAGAATGGGTGACGTTTCGGTCGAGACAGTCTGAAGAAGGGTCTCGACCCGAAACGTCACCCATTCCTTCTCTCCATATATCCTATCTATGTATCTTTCTGGAAAGAGAATAAGAGTTGACATTTCAGTTAGCGGACCCTTCATCGAAACGACATGTGGGCAAAGAATTTTAATTTTGTTGATTTCTTCATTGGTGTAACTTCTGGGAAGCCTCGTCATCCTTGCTCCTACTGCACAGATCTCCACTTCCACTGACGTCCTTTGAAGTTAGATGCCTGTTCAGCCATCCGCAACCCAAAGGAAGAAAATGGGAAGATTTTAATTCTACAAAGTGGTGTTCCTGTAACGTTTCCTTGTGCACTGGGATGTGATTACAGACTTTAGACAGGGGGACCTGTGGTGAGATTATAACCTGTCAAGCTAATAAAAAGTAGACAGGTCTGTGTAATCCTATAAATGTTGCCATGACTGCATCTAAGTGCTATTTTAGTACGACGTATTGTGAAGAATTTTAGCTGGGATTAAAATAAATGATCCTCCACATTTGATACATCAAAGTAACTGGAGTCATACAGCATGGAAACCGACCCTTCGGCCCAACGTGCCCATGCCAACCAAGATGCCCTATCTACGTTAGTCCCCTGCCTACATTTGACCCACTGCCCTTTAATTTTTCCTAGACAAGTACTCATCCAAATGTCTTTTAAATGTTGAAACAGCACCTGCCTCAACTGAAAAAAAACTGCTTAAAAAGTTGTTTAGGAAGGAACTACAGATGTTAGTTTACACCAAAGATAGACACAAAATGCTGGAGTAACTCAGCGGGACAGGCAGCATCTCTGGAGAGATGGAATGGGTGACGTTTCGGGTTGAGAGAAGGGTCTCGACCCGAAACGTCACCCATTCCTTCTCTCCAGAGATGCTGCCCATCCCGCTGAGTTACTCCAGCATTTTGTGTCTATCTTCAATTAACTTTACAGTGATTATTGATCACCAGCTTTTGATGATGATCTGCTCTCTGGGATGGTCCACATATGGTCTGTGAGAGGAGCTGGGATGTGGTGGATGTGGCCCAGGGCTCACAGTGACCAGTGTTTATAAGAACTGGTTTTCTCATTTTCCTGTTGACTGGACTTCTCGCAGTTACCCCATGCTCTTAGGTAGACACAACATGCTGGAGTGACTCAGTGGGTCAGGCAGCATCTCTGGGGAGAAGGAATGGGTGACGTTTCGGGTCGAGACCCTTCTCCAGAGATGCTGCCTGACCCGCTGAGTTACTCCAGCGTTTTGTGTCCGCCTTCGATGTAAACCAGCATCTGCACTTTTTTTTCCTCTTTCTTGAATAGCAACTTTAACCATTGATTATTTTTCAGATGCCCTCCCGAGGCCAGACCAGGTGCGGATTGTGCCTTCGATACGAAGCCAAAGTGGTTCCGTTTGGACCAAGAACAGTGTCGCCTTTCCAAACTGGGAAATTAACGTTGCTATCCGGATCACGGGCAGAAACCGGATTGGCGCCGATGGGCTGGTGTGTTCATGTTCAAGGTTTTACTACAACCCTGCCCGGATTAGTGGAGTAACTCAGCAGGTCAGGCACCATCTCTGGAGAGAAGGAATGGGTGACGTTTTAGGTCGAGAGCCTTCTTCAGACTGAACCTTTTTCCCCCGGATGGAAAAAACAAAAGACTGACGAAGGGTCTCGACCCAAAACGTCACCCATTCCTTCTCTCCAGAGATGCTGCCTGACCCGCTGAGTTACTCCAGCATTTTGTGTCTACCTTCGATTTAAACCAGCATCTGCAGTTTTCGTTCCTGTACATCTAACCAGCGATCACCTGTTCGCTCAGGTTCTATCTTACACAAGAGAGACAATTTACAGAAGCCGATTAGCCTCCATACCTGCATGTCTTTGGGATGTCGGAGGGAATCCACGTGGTCATGGGGTGAACGTGCAAACTCTGCCCAGACAGCACCCGTAGTCGGGATCGACCCCGGGCCACTGGCGCTGTGAGACACCTAAGTTTTGGGTGGCATGATTCCCAGCTTGGATTTTGGGGGTCGTTGGGGGGGGGGGGGGGGTCCTGGGTTGGGAATGGCAAGCACAAAACGCACATGTTCAACAAATCCTGGAGTGAATGTGACAAGTGTCTTTGCCACAGAAGGCAGTGGAGGCCTATTCACTGGATGTATTCAAGAAAGAGTTAGATAGAGCTCTTAGGGCTAACGGAATCAAGGGATATGGGGAGAAGGCAGGAACGGGGTGCTGATTTAGGATGACCAGCCATGATCATATTGAATGGCGGTGCTGGATCCGAAGGCCGAACGGTCTACTCCTGCACCTATTGTCTATGTTTCTAAGTGTACTTGTTTGTTGAGATACGTGAATGTGACGTGAGCCGTCTGCTTCTTCAGGCCTTGTGGTACAGCAAAGAGAAGGGGCCGGCGGGACCGGTGTACGGGGCAGCCGACCAGTGGAACGGTGTCGGCGTTTTCTTTGATACTTTTGACAACGACGGCAGGGTAAGTCTGACGGAGCGAGGCGTGAGCCTTGTTGAGTTTGTTTTTGTAAATTAACAAGGGGAGGTGTTGGGGTTGTCAACTGTCCCATAATAGCCAGGGCATCGCGCATTTTGGGCTAAATTGGTTTGTCCGGTACAGGATCGTCATTGTCCTGTATTATGCTTGGGGGGACACTGTAGGCCCGGACGCTGTAGGCCCGGACGCTGTAGGCCCGGACGCTGTAGGCCCGGACGCTGTAGGCCCGGACCCTGTAGGCCCGGACCCTGTAGGCCCGGACCCTGTAGGCCCGGACCCTGTAGGCCCGGACCCTGTAGGCCCGGACCCTGTAGGCCCGGACCCTGTAGGCCCGGACGGTGTAGGCCCGGACGGTGTAGGCCCGGACGGTGTAGGCCCGGACGGTGTAGGCCCGGACGGTGTAGGCCCGGACGGTGTAGGCCCGGACGGTGTAGGCCCGGACGGTGTAGGCTAATGGAGTGTGTTCGGGGAGCAGGGCCGAGTGTGTTCGCCTAACGGAGGTTACGTAGCAACCCGACTCCCGGCCTGGGCGGCTGCTATTGGTGGAGCGGGAGCACGTGGCCGCTGGCTGGGCGTGGGGTGTGATGTCACCTTTTGTCCCTTATTTGGGAGTGAGAAAGTTGGCAACCCTAGGAGGTGTCGACCCTATGACCAAGGAAGCACGGCAAAGCCTCTACTTCCCCAGATGGCTACTGTAATTCATTATGCCTCCCATTCCAATGGGAAAGGGTGCAGAGGAGATTTACGAGGATGTTGCCAGGACTCGGGAGGGGGGGGGGTCTGAGCTCTAGGGAGGTTGAGTCGGCTGGGACTCTATTCCCAGGAGCGCAGGTGGATGAGGGGTGATCTGAAAGAGGTGTCTCTTGCCCAGAGTTGGGGAATCGAGAACCAGAGGACATAGGTTTGTAGGTTAATTAGCTTGGAATAACATGGTGCCCAGAACTGAACACAATACTCTAAATGCGGTCTCGCCAACACCTTATACAACTCCAACATGACCTCCCAACTTCTATACAAAATACTCTGACTGATGAAGGCCAATGTGCCAAACGCCTTTTTAACCACCCTCTCTACATGTGACTCCACCTTCAAGGAACCATGTACCTGCACTCCTAGATCCCTCTGCTCTACAACACTCCCCAGAGCCCTACCATTCACTGTGCCAGTCCTGCCCGTATTAGACTTCCCAAAATGCAACACCTCGCATTTCTCTGCATTAAATTCCATCAACCATTCCTCCGCCCACCTGGCCAATCGATCCAGATCCTCCTGCAATTTTTCACAACCATCTTCACTATCTACAAAATCACCCACTTTTGTGTCATCTGCAAACTTGCTAATATTGCCGTGTTTGTTCTCATCCAAATCATTGATATAGATAACAAACAGTAACAATCCCAGTATCGAACCCTGAGGCACACCACCAGTCACAGGCCTCCAGTCCAAGAAGCAACCTTCCACCATCATCCTCTGCCTCCTTCCATCAAGCCACTTTTCTATCCATTCAGCTCTCCTTGGATCCCATGAGATCTAACCTTCCAGAGCAGACTACCATGCGGAACCTTGTTGAATGCTTTGCTGAAGTCCATATATCTAGATTTTGATTTTTTGTGGGATTTTTTAGATTTTGAGATACAGCGCGGAAACAGGCCCTTCGGCCCACCGAGTCCGCACCGCCCAGCGATCCCCACACATTAACACTATCCTACACACACTAGGGACAATTTTTACATTTACCCAGTCAATTAACCTACAAACCTGTACGTCTTTGGAGTGTGGGAGGAAACCGAATATCTCGGAAAAAACCCAAGCAGGTCACGGGGAGAACGTACAAACTCCGTACAGATGGTGCCCGTAGTCAGGATCGAACCTGAGTCTCCGGCGCTGCATTCGCTGTAAGGCAGCAACTCTACCGCTGCGCCACCGTGCCGCCCTGCCCTCATCGACCTTTTTGGTCACGTCTTCAAACAAACTTGATCAGATTTGAGAGACACGACCACCCACGTACAAACCCATGCTGACTATCATTCATCAGATGGGACATGTTGGCCAGGATGGGCAAGTTGGGCCAAAGGGCCTGTTTCCACGCTGCATCACTCTATGACGCTATTCTCAGCTTCAGTCCAACCAGAGGCTCTTGCAGAAAATGGCCGAATTGCCTCGGCAAATGTAAATCTCTCGATTGTCGTTAATTAGGTCGTTTTCACAGATGCAACAGATGTTGATCTTTGACCTTTGATGGATCCATTGGATGAAAGGCTAATCAACTTTTCTCTCTTCCGCTGGCTTCTAGAAAAACAACCCAGTTGTGCTGGTGGTGGGAAATGATGGACAGATTACCTATGATCACATGACGTGAGTTGTCATTTATTTTGTCGTGTTGAATTTTTTGATTTAAGAAAAAGTAATTGTGCTCGTTGATGTCTTTGGTGACAATAGACAATAGGTGCAGGAGGAGGCCATTCGGCCCTTCAAGCCAGCACCGCCATTCAATGTGATCATGGCTGATCATTCTCATTCAGTACCCCTTTCCTGCCTTCTCCCCATACCCCCTGACTCCGCTATCCTTAAGAGCTCTATCTAGCTCTCTCTTGAATGCATTCAGAGAATTGGCCTCCACTGCCTTCTGAGGCAGAGAATTCCACAGATTTACAACTCTCTGACTGAAAAGGTTTTTCCTCATCTCAGTTCTAAATGGCCTACCCCTTATTCTTAAACTGTGGCCCCTTGTTCTGGACTTCCCCAACATTGGGAACATGTTTCCTGCCTCTAACGTGTCCACCCCTTAATAATCTTATACGTTTCGATAAGATCTCCTCTCATCCTTCTAAATTCCAGTGTATCCAAGACTTTTTAAAGAAATCACAGACAGTGACTATTGAGTATAGAAGTTGGGAGGTCATGTTGCACCTATGTGAGACAGTGAGGCCACATTTAGAGTAACGTGTTCAGTTTTGGGTACCATGCCAGAGGGAAGATGCTGTCAGGTTGGAAAGGGTGCAGAGAAGATTTGCGAGAATGTTGCCAGGACTTGAGGGCCTGAGCTATAAGGAGAGGTTGGGCATGCCCGGAGTGCAGGTGGATGAGGGGTGATCTTGCAGAGGTGCACAAAATCATGAGGGGAATAGATCGGGTAGACACCTCCTCCAACCTCATCTATTGCATCCGTGCTCCAGGTGTCAACTTATTTACATCGGCGAAACCAAGCGCAGGCTCGGCGATCGCTTCTCTCAACACCTGCGCTCGGTCTGCGTTGGCCAAACTGATCTCCCGGTGGCCGAGCACTTCAACTCCCCCTCCCATTCCCAGTCTGACCTTTCTGTCATGGGCCTCCTCCAGTGCCATAGTGAGGCCCACTGGAAATTGGAGGAACAGAACCAAATATTCGCCTGGGCAGCTTGCAGCCCAGTGGTATGAACATTGACTTCTCCAACTTTAGATAGTTCCTCTGTCCCTCTCTTCCCCTCCCCTTTCCCAGTTCTCCCTCTATCTTCCTGTCTCCACCTATATCCTTCCTTTGTCCCGCCCCCCTGACATCAGTCTGAAGAAGGGTCTCGACCCGAAACGTCACCCATTCCTTCTCTCCTGAGATGCTGCCTGACCTGCTGAGTTACTCCAGCATTTTGTGAATAAATACCTTCGATTTGTACCAGCATCTGCAGTTATTTTCTTAGACGCACAGAGTCTCTTGCCCAGAGTACTGGAAATGAGAACCAGAGGTTTAAGGCGAGGGGGGGGGGGGGGGAGGTTTAATTGGAACCTGAGGGGTAACGTTTTACACAGAGGGTGGTGGGTGTATGGAACAAGCTGCCAGAGGAGGTAGTTGAGGCAGGGACAATATTAAACACCACAACCTCCAAATTTACAATTTTTTGTTGTTGTTTATTATGGATTTTCCAGAGTACCATGTTTACATATATGTTGTGTTGCTGATGGCTGTAATGGCTGATGATATAATTCTTATCAAGCATTGACAAAATATTTTTGAAATGCGAACTGTGCTTTGTGGCACAGCTGGTAGAGCCTCTGTCTCACGGCGCCAGAGACCCGGGTTCCATCCCGAGCTCGCTGATGTCTGTGTGAAGCTTGCATGTTCTCCCTGGGACCACGTGGGTTTCCTCCGGGTGCTCTGATTTTCTCTCACATCCCATAGTTGTAAATCTGTGGAATTCTCTGCCTCAGAAGGCAGTGGAAGCCAATTCTCTGGATGCATTCAAGAGCGAGCTAGATAGAGCTCTTAAGGATAGCAGAGTCAGGGGGTATGGGGAGAAGACAGGAACGGGGTACTGATTGAGAATGATCAGCCATGATCACATTGAATGGTGGTGCTGGCTCGAAGGGCCGAATGCCCTACTCCTGCATCTATTGTCTATTGTCTATTGTTAAAGGCGGGTGGTTTTGATTTAGAGATTTAGAGATACAGCACAGAAACAGGCTCTTCGGCCCACCGGGTCCGCGCCGCCCAGCGATCCCCGCACATTAACTCTATCCTACACCCACTGGGGACAATTTTTTTATTTTTTTTACATTTGCCCAGCCAATTAACATACAAACCTGTTCGCCTTTGGAGCTTGATTGACCTCTCTAAATTGCCTCGAATGTGTCAGGAGTAAATGAGCAAGTGGGATAACTTAAAACTACTGATTCAAATCGATGGTAGGTGCGGACTCAGTGGGCTGAATGGCCTGTTTCCTTGCTGTGTCTTTCAATCAATCGATGAAATCAACTCGAATATAGACACAAAAAAGATGGAGTAACTCAATGGGTCAGGCAGCATCTCTGAAGGAAAGGAATAGGTGATGTTTCAAGTTCCCGAAACGTCACCTGTTCCTTTTCTCCAGAGATGCTGTCTGACCCGCTGAGTTACCCCAGCTTTTTGTGTCTATCTTCGGTTGAAACCAGCATCTGCAGTTCCTTCCAGCACAATTAAACGGACTCGTCCATTTTAGAAACAGTTGATAAAACTCTCTGCTTTCAATCCTTTGTGCAGAGACGGGGCTGGCCAGGCTCTGGGATGGTGTTTGCGTGACTATCGCAACAGCTATCAGGCTGTACGAGTGAGGATACGGTATTACCAGAAGGCACTGCAGGTACGCAACGCTGGAATGGCGACAAACTCTGGCTTGCTGTTCAAACTTAGTGCTACACCTTGAACTGATGCTTTAGAAGGATGAGAGGAGATCTTATCGAAACGTATAAGATTATTAAGGGGTTGGACACGTTAGAGGCAGGAAACATGTTCCCAATGTTGGGGGAGTCCAGAACCAGGGGCCACAGTTTAAGAATAGGGGGTCGGCCATTTAGAACTGAGATGAGGAAAAACTTTTTCAGTCAGAGAGTTGTGAATCTGTGGAATTCTCTGCCTCAGAAGGCAGTGGAGGCCAGTTCTCTGGATGCATTCAAGAGAGAGCTAGATAGAACTCTTAAGGATAGCGGAGTCAGGGGGTATGGGGAGAAGGCAGGAACGGGGTACTGATTGAGAATGATCAGCCATGATCACATTGAATAGCGGTGCGTACAGGCTCGAAGGGCCGAATGGCCTCCTCCTGCACCTATTGTCTATTGACTATTGTTTCCCGTCTAGATTTGGTTGTCAGTCTGAAGAAGGGTCTCGACCCGAAACGTCACCCATTCCTTCTCTCCCGAGATGCTGCCTGACCTGCTGAGTTACTCCAGCACTTTGTGAATAAATAGATTTGGTTGTCGTTGAGTCTGCATGTCCTTTCCATTCTCCCCAACCTCTTGCTCATTCATGGAGACATTAGGGATACAGGTTGACATCTACGGTTTGATATTGAGGTGATCAATACTCTTGGGTCCATCAAAGCCTCTACTTCCTCGAAGATTCGGGATGTTGGTGAATACTCTCCCGCATCTCCACAGGTGTGCCGTGGAGAGTTTGTAGACTGGTTGCATCACGGCCTTGTTTGTCAACCTGAATGCTAAGTTGAGGAGGGGTGGGTTTAATCGGAACCTGAGGGGCAACCTTCTTTAAACAGAGGGTGGTGGGTACATGGAATGAGCTGGCAGATGAGGTAGGTGAGTACTATTACAATGTTTAAAAAACAATTAGACAGGTACATGGATAGGGCAGGTTTAGAGGGAGACTAGACACAGTGGACCTGTTGTGCCCAAACCTCTTCTGCATTGGTACAGCACTCTCTCCTCCCCCTCCCTCCCTCCCCCTCCCCCTTCCCTCCCTCCTCTCCCTACTTCCCCTCCCTCTCCCCCTCCCTCCCGCCTCCCCCTCCCCATCCCTCCCTCCCCCTCCCATCCCTCCTCCCTCCTTCCCTCCTCCCCCCCTCCTCCCCTCCACCCTCCCCCCCTCCCCCCTTCCCCTCCCCCTCCCCCCACTCCATCCCCTCAACCCCCCTTATCCTCCCCTCCACTCCCCCCCTCCCTCTACCCCCTCCCCCCTCCCTCCCCAGGAGATAGATTTAAACTTTAAAATGTGAATAACTTAAAAAATATAACACACGATTTCAATGAAACTTCTTCCATTAGCACCGAAGGGACGACGGTGAGTAAGGTGGGCCTAAAACTGTCGCGCTATCGTGTACCGTTTTGGCTGTAGTTCAGGAACAAACAAACAAACAAACAAACAAACAAACAAACGAGAGTTTTGGTATATAGATGGGCCAAATGCAGGCAGGTGGGACTAGTGCAGATGGGGCATGTTGGTCGGCCTGGGCAAGGTGGACTGAAGATGCTGTTTGCACACTGCACGACTCTAAGGTAATGCTCTGTCCCTGTCTTCCTCCACAGGTTTACTTAAATCTAGGGAGGGATGATATCGCTGAGAACTATGAGTTGTGCACTGAAGTCACCGACATGAACCTACCATTGGACGGACACTTTGGAGTGTCCTCAGCCACAGGGGCAGTTGCTGGTGAGAGTCCTTGACCACTGTGGCCACGTTGATGGGGGAATGCATTTCTGTTTGGTTTTAAGGTCCTTTTGGTCAATAATTTCACAGATATTTGTGGAGTTTGCACATTATCTTTCTGACCACTTGGGTTTCCTTCCACACATGGGCGGCACGGTAGCGCAGCGGTAGAGTTGCTGCTTTACAGCGAATGCAGCGCCGGAGACTCAGGTTCGATCCTGACTATGGGTGCTGCACTGTAAGGAGTTTGTACGTTCTCCCCGTGACCTGCGTGGGTTTTCTCCGAGATCTTCGGTTTCCTCCCACACTCCAAAGACGTACAGGTATGTAGGTTAATTGGCTGGGTAAATGTATAAATTGTCCCTAGTGGGTGTAGGATAGTGTTAATGTACGGGGATCACTGGGCGGCACGGACTTGGTGGGCCGAAAAGGCCTGTTTCCGGCTGTATATATATGATATGATATGATATGATCCCAAAGGCGTGCGGGTTTGTGGGTTAACTATACATAGAGTCATAGAGTGATACAGAGTGGAAACAGGCCCTTCGGCCCAACTTGCCCACACTGGCCAACATGTCCCAGCTACACTAGTCCCACCTGCCAGCATTTGGTCCATATCCCTCCAAACCTGTCCAATCCATGTGCCTGTCTAACTGTTTCTTAAATGTTGGAATAGACCCAATCTCAACTACCTCCTCTGGCAGCTCGGTCAGTAAACCCACCACCCTCTGTGTGAAAAAGTTACTCCTCAGATTCCTATTCAATCTTTTCCCCTTCACCTTGAACCTATGTCCTCTGGTCCTCGATTCACCTACTCTGGGCAAGAGACACTGTACTTCTACCCAATCTATTCCTCTCATGATGTTATACACCTCTATAAGATCATCCCTTGACCTCCTGTGTTCCTGGGAAGAAAGTCTTAGCCTGCTCAACCTCTCCGTATAGCTCAGACCTTTGAGTCCTGGCAACATCCTTGAAAATCTTCTCTGTACCCTTTCCAGCTTGACAACATCTTTCCCATAACATGGTGCCCAGAACTGAACAAGTTGGGCCTTTGTCCATGCCGCGTGACCCTACGACGTAGAATTATACAGAACAAACAGGCCATTCAGCCCATTGAGTTCATGCCAACCATCAAGTACCTACCAATCCCATTTTATTCGCTGCATGTTTGTATCAGCTTGCACCAGATTCTACCATGTGCTGTAAGTTGTTCCTAGTGTTTTGTCTTTGTGATGCGAGAGAAAACAAGAAAACACCTGGAGGAAACTCATGCAGTCACAGGGAGAACATGCAAACTGCACACAGACACGAGCCAAGGTCAGGATTGAACCCAGGTCTCTGGCGCCAAGAGGCTCTAGCCCTACCAGCTGTGTCACAGTGCCGGAACCTATTGAACAAAGTTTGACCCTGCGCTCGATATTGGGACAAATGACCTAAAGAGTGGGCAAAGGGATAGATTTTGAGGTTTTCTGGTCCTAGATTCTCCCACAAGTGAAGCATCCTCTCCACATACCGTGGCAGCATGGTGGCGCAGTGGTAGAGTGGCCTTGCAGCGCCGGAGACCCGGGTTCGATCCCGACTGGGAGTGCAAGAAAATAAGTGCAGGTGCTGGTACAAATCGAAGGTATTTATTTCACAAAATGCTGGCGTAACTCAGCAGGTCAGGCAGCATCTCAGGAGGGAAGGAATGGGTGACGTTTCGGGTCGAGACTGAAGAAGGGTCTCGACCCGAAACGTCACCCATTCCTTCTCTCCTGAGATGCTGCCTGACCTGCTGAGTTACTCCAGCATTTTGTGAAATTAAAATACGACTACGGGTGCTGTCAGTACGGAGTTTGCACGTTCTCCCCGCGACCCCCGTGGGTTTTCTCCGAGATCTTCGGTTTCCTCCCACACTCCGAAGACGTACAGGTTTGTAGGTCAGTTGGCTTGGTGTACGTGTAAATTGACCCTCGTGCGTGTAGGATAGTGTTAGTGTGCGGGGTTCGCTGGCCGGTGCGAACGCGACGGGCCGAAGGGCCTGTTTCCGTGCGGTATCGCTAATCTAAACTAAAAACACATCCACTCTATCCGGGCCTTTCACAGTTTTATTAGTGAAGGAGAGAAAGCAGGTTGCTGAGGGGTGAAAACTGAGCCAATATCTCGGGTGGATAACTTACGGTGGGAAAGGTCAGATCTGCCCTGCTGAATGTTTCCAGAATGTTCTGCCTTTGGTTTGGTTTGGGTACCATCTAGTGACTAACAATGGAACCGTCAGAACCTTTATTCCAGGGTAGAAAGGTCCAACACTAGAGGGCATAGTTATAAAGTGAAAGACATACATACAGTGGATGTGGAGAGGATGTTTCCACTGGTGGGAGAGTCTAGGACCAGAGGTCACAGCCTCAGAGTGAAAGGGCGCTCTTTTAGAAAGGAGGTGAGGAGGAACTTCTTTAGTCAGAGGGTGGTGAATCTGTGAAACTCATTGCTACAGAGGGCAGTGGAGGCCAAGTCAATGGATATTTTTGAGGCAGAGATAGACAGATTCTTGATTAGAATGGGAGTCAAGGATTATGGGGAGAAAGCAGGAAAATGGGATTAGGAGGCAGAGATCAGCCACGATTGAACACGTGCATCTTTGGAATGGCAGCAGGCTGGAATATACAGAGTGACTTCCATAACAAGTTACATTGTGTCAGGGCAGAAACATATGAATGAATAAGTTTATTGGCCACGTGTGTGCATATACAAGGAATGTGCCTTGGTGCTCCGCTCACAAACGACAACACAAACATACAGTTAACAATTAAGAACAAAGCATAACCACATCAAAACAATAAGGATACAATATTACGGTCTAAACATGTGGGTGAAAATAAACCAGAGCAAAAAAGAGACCACAGACTTTGGTTATTGAGTAGAAATACTACCCGTGGGGATAAAAGCTGTTTTGATGTCTGGCTGTGGCTGCTTTGACAGTCCGGAGTCGCCTTCCAGAGGGAAGTGCTTCAAAGAGTTTGTGGCCAGGGTGAGAGGGGTCAGAGATGATTTTTCCCGCTCGCTTCCTGGCCCTTGCAGTGTACAGTTCGTCAATGGGGGGAAGGTTGTCTATGAGTATCCTGATATTTCTAATCTATTGCATCTATTTGTCGCGCAGAAACGGGTCATTTGGCACAACACTGCTGGTTTCTGTGTAGGATGGAACTGCAGATGCTGGTTTACACTGACGATAGACACAAAATGCTGGAGTAACTCAGCGGATCAGGTAGCATCTCCGGACAAAAGGAATAGGTGACATTTCGGGTCGAGACCCTTCTTCAGACTGAAGAAGGATTTCGTCCCGAAAAAGGTCACCTATTCCTTTTCTTCAGAGATGCTGCCTGACCCGCTGAGTTACTCCAGCATTTTGTGTCTTTCTTTGGCAGATCAGCATCTGCATGGCCTTGTTATTCCATCAATTTATCTCCCTCATTGTTGCACATGAATCCTGCTAAATACACCTATGTGTTTCATTTCGAGTGACCACTATTCGAACCACTTTGTGGTAAAGATATTTTCCCTGAATTTATTAATCCCACCAAAAGAACCAAGACAGCATTTAGATCAGTCACGATGGCGCAGCGTTAGAGTTGCTGCCTTACAGCGAATGCAACGCCGGAGACCCGGGTTCCATCCTGACTACGGATGCTGTCTGCACGGAGTTTGTAAGTTCTCCCCGTGACCTGTGTGGGTTTTCTCCGAGATCTTCGGTTTCCTCCCACACTCCGAAGACGTACAGGTTTGTAGGTCACTTGGCTTGGTGTACGTGTAAATTGACCCTCGTGTGTGTAGGATAGTGTTAGTGTGCGGGGTTCGCTGGCCGGTGCGAACGCGACGGGCCGAAGAGCCTGTTTCCGCGCGGTATCGTTAATCTAAACTAAAAACACATCCACTCTATCCGGGCCTTTCACAGTTCTATTAGTGAAGGAGAGAAAGCAGGTTGCTGAGGGGTGAAAACTGAGCCAATATCTCGGGTGGATAACTTACGGTAGGAAAGGTCAGATCTGCCCTGCTGAATGTTTCCAGAATGTTCTGCCTTTGGTGTGGTTTGGGTACCATCTAGTGACTAACAATGGAACCGTCAGAACCTTTATTCCAGGGTAGAAAGGTCCAACACTAGAGGGCATAGTTATACAGTGGATGTGGAGAGGATGTTTCCACTGGTGGGAGAGTCTAGGACCAGAGGTCACAGCCTCAGAATTAAAGTGCGCTCTTTTAGAGAGGAGGTGAGGAGGAACTTCTTTAGTCCGATGGTAGTTAATCTGTGGAGCTCATTGCCACAGAGGGCTGTGGAGGCCAAGTCAGTGGATATTTTTAAGGCAGAGGTAGACAAATTCTTGATCAGAACGGGTGTCAAGGGTTATGGGGAGAAGGCAGGAAAATGGGGTTAGGAGGCAGAGATCATCCATGATTGAATGGGGTAGACTCGACGGGGCGAATGGCCTAATTCTACTCCTATAACTTGTGAGCTAATGGGAGCGAGAGGGGGGAAATTTAATGGAGCTGTGCGGGGCAAGTTTTTTTTATCCAGATCGGTGGGAGCCGAGAACGCATTGCCAGGGGTTGTGTTGGGGGCAGAAGGAATAGTGGCATTTTAGAGGCTTTTAGAGAGGTACATTGAAGTGCAGAGAATAGAGGGATATGGATTAGTGAGGCAGGCAAATGAGATCAGTCATCATGCCATAAGGTCATAAGGAATAGGTGTAGAATTAGGCCATTTGGCCCATCACGTCTACTCCGCCATTCAATCATGGCTGATCTCTCCCTCCTGACCCTGTTCTCCTGCCTTGTCCGTACAAACTTTGCTGTTCCTTTGCTGTGCCGGTCCATGTTGTATGTTCTGTGAGCTGAGAACAGTCATCCCAGGAATACATTTAATGCTTTTGGATTAATGCTAAGAGATTGGGGAAAGATTAGTCACATCGGTGGTGTCTGTGCAAAGGGAAACAGTTAATGTTTCTGGGTCAGGCACCTTCCTGCACCTGAAATGATTCTCCACACATGCTGCCCGACCTGCTGAGTGTTTCCAATATTTTCTGTTTTTTAAATCTGAGTCTGGTTTAAGTTAATTCACAAAATGCTGGAATAACTCAGCAGGTCAGGCAGCATCTCGGGAGAGAAGGAATGGGTGACGTTTCGGGTCGAGACCCTTCTTCAGACTGATGTCAGGGGGACGGGACAAAGGAAGGATATAGGTGGAGACAGGAAGACAGTGGAAGATCTGGGAAGGAGGAGGGGAAGAGAGGAACAGAGGAACTATCTAAAGTTGGAGAAGTCGATGTTCATACCACTGGGCTGCAAACTGCCCAGGCGAAATATGAGGTGCTGTTCCTCCAATTTCCGGTGGGCCTCACTATGGCACTGGAGGAGGCCCATGACAGAAAGGTCAGACTGGGAATGGGAGGGGGAGTTGAAGTGCTCGGCCACCGGGAGATCAATTTGGTTAATGCGGACCGAGCGCATTAGGTTAGTTTAGCTGAGATGTACAGAGCGGGAATAGGCCCTTCGGTCCACCGAGTCCGTGCTGACCAGCGATCCCTACACACTAACACTATCTTACTAGGGACTAGTAACACTATCTTACTAGTGTCCCGTAACACTAGGGACAATTTACAATTTTTACAGAAAGTCAATTAGCCTACAGACCTGGACATCTTTGGAGTGTGGGAGGAAACCGGAGCACCCGGAGAAAACCCACGCAGGCCACGGGGAGAACGTACAAACTCCACACAGACAGCACCCAAAGTTAGGATCGAACTCGGGTCTCTGGCGCTGTAAGGCAGCAACTCTACCGCTGTACCACCGTGCCACCCATCTGGAACTATCGAGTGTGAAAAGTGGCCCTTCGGCCCAACTTGTCCATACTGACCGAGTTACTTAACTGAACGTTCCACTTGCCTGTGTCTGACCCATAACCCTAACCCATAGAATGTTGAAGACGTCACGGAAATGGAACTGCCTCAATTACCAATGTAAAAAGCTTGACTGAATTCAAGTAACATCGAGCCTTAAAGCAGATTTAGACGTGATCGCCACTGAAGGTGGTAGATGCTGATGTGATTTTTTTTTTTCCCAAATTAAAATTTGGAAAAGCAAGCAAAATGTTTTGACACAAGTTGAAATCTAATTTAGTCCATGCTTTTCAGATGACCATGATGTCCTGTCATTCATCACCTTCAGCTTGACCGATCATGGAACGCTGGTGAGTCCAGGGCCACAGGTTGTGGAAACAAGCATTGTGCTGGTGATAGTCATGCCACTAATCAATGTTGCCAACCGGGCCTGTGCGAAAAACTGGGACAATAGACAATAGGTGCAGGAGGAGGCCATTCGGCCCTTCGAGCCAGCACCGCCATTCAATGTGATCATGGCTGATCATTCTCAATCAGTACCCCGTTCCTGCCTTCTCCCCATACCCCCTGACTCCGCTATCCTTAAGAGCTCTATCTAGCTCTCTCTTGAATGCATTCAGAGAATTGGCCTCCACTGCCTTCTGAGGCAGAGAATTCCACAGATTCACAACTCTCTGACTGAAAAAGTTTTTCCTCATCCTCATCTCAGTTCTAAGGCTTGTGTGTAAGTACTAGCGTTGCCAACTGTCCCATATTAGGCAGGACATCCCAAATTTTCAATGGATATTTTTAAGGCAGGAATAGATAGATTCTTGATTATTACCAGTGTCAGGGGTTATGGGGTGAAGGCAGGAGAATGGGGTTAGGAGGGAGAGATAGATCAGCCATGATCGAATGGCGGAGTAGACTTGATGGGCCAAATGGCCTCATTCTGCTCCTATCACTTATGAACGTAAACTTAAGCTGCCTGACCTGGTGATTTATTCAGAGCTTTGAATTTGAGGAAGGATATTCTTGCTATGGAGGGCGTGCAGCGTAGGTTCACTAGGTTAATTCCCGGAATGGCGGGACTGTCGTATGTTGAAAGACTGGAGCGATTGCGCTTGTACACACTGGAATTTAGAAGGATGAGGGGGGATCTTATTGAAACATATAAGATAATTAGGGGATTGGACACATTAGAGGCAGGAAACATGTTCCCAATGTTGGGGGAGTCCAGAACAAGGGGCCACAGTTTAAGAATAAGGGGTAGGCCATTTAGAACGGAGATGAGGAAGAACTTTTTCAGTCAGAGAGTGGTGAAGGTGTGGAATTCTCTGCCTCAGAAGGCAGTGGAGGCCAGTTCGTTGGATGCTTTCAAGAGAGAGCTGGATAGAGCTCTTAAGGATAGCGGAGTGAGGGGGTATGGGGAGAAGGCAGGAACGGGGTACTGATTGAGAGTGATCAGCCATGATCGCATTGAATGTTGGTGCTGGCCCGAAGGGCTGAATGGCCTACTCCTGCACCTATTGTCTACTGTCTAAACCAGCGTCTGCAGTTCGTTGCATAACCTGTTCTCTTCTTGCCCACTCCCTGTCCTATCATGACCAGGACACCTCGATCCAGGGCCACCCGGATCAGGTGGAGGATGAGTACCAGAAGGAATATGAGCGTTTTGAGAAAGACATAGAAAAACGGAAGAACGAATTTCAGAAGCAACACCCTGAGCTGAACACTCCAGGTAGGGTGCTGGACATTGAAGGGTCAGAGTCTTCTATCATTGTCTTAGTTTAGTTTAGTTTAGAGATACAGCACAGAAACAGGCCCTTCGGCCCACCGAGTCCGCGCCGACCAGCGATCCCCGCACATTAACACTATCCCACACACACTGGGGACAATTTACACCTACACCAAGCCAATTAGCCTACAGACCTGTCCGTCTTTGGAGTGTGGGAGGAAACCGGAGATCTCGGAGAAAACCCACGCAGGTCACGGGGAGAACGTACAAACTCCGTACAGACAGCACCCGTAGTCGGGATCGAACCCGGGTCTTCGGCGCTGTAAGAACTGTAAGGCAGCAACTCTACCGCTGCGCCACCGTGGCCGCCCCAAGGTCTTTGTCCACCTTGCTAAGTGTCTCCTGTACCAGGCCAATTAACCTGCAAGCCTGTACGCCTTTGGAGTGTGTGAGGAAACCAAAGTTCTCAGAGAACACCCATGCAGGTCACGGGGAGAACGTACAAACTCCGTACAGACACGCTGTCTTCTCGTGTTCGATTTCCTTATTGAGGGAGCGGACATTGTCAGTGGTCTTTTTTTAAAACCTCACGGTGGCGTAACGGTAGAATTGCTGCCCGACAGCGCCGGAGACCCGGGTTCGATCCTGACTACGGGCACTGTCTGTACAAAGTTTGTACGTTCTCCCCGTGACCTGCGTGGGTTTTCTCAGAGAGCTTCGATTTCCTCCCACGCTCCAAAGACGTACAGGTTTGTAGATTAATTGGCTTGGTATATATGTAAAATTGTCCCTAGTGTGTGTAGGATAGTGTTAATGTGTGGGGATCGCTGGGCGGTGTGGAAGGGCCTGTTTCCGCGCTGTATCTCTAAACTAAAAATAAACTAAACTATTGCTGTTTAATACATCTCAAATTGTTTGTTTAGGTTTGCAAATACAGTGTTGAAACAGGCCCTTCGGCCCACCTTCCATGCCAACCAATGATCACCCATACTCTAGCTCTATCCTGCACCCGAGGGATAATTTACCAAAGCCAATTACCCTGCAAACCTGCATGTCTTTGGGATATGGAAGGAACGGTGTGGGCGTGGGGATGTGGGCGGCACGGTGGCGCAGCGGTAGAGTTGCTGCCTTACAGCGAATGCAGCGCCGGAGACTCGGGTTCGATCCTGACTACGGGCGCTGTCTGTACGGAGTTTGTACGTTCTCCCCGTGACCTGCGTGGGTTTTCTCCGAGATCTTCGGTTTCCTCCCACACTCCAAAGACGTACAGGTATGTAGGTTAATTGACTGGGTAAATGTAAAAATTGTCCCTAGTGTGTGTAGGATAGTGTTAATGTGCGGGGATCGCTGGGCGGCGCGGACTCGGTGGGCCGAAGGGCCTGTTTCCGCGCTGTATGTCTAAATCTAAAATCTAGAAACCGGAGCACCCGTAGAAAACCCACGCGGTCACAGGGAAAATGTACAAACGTTGTACAGGCAGCACCCGTAGTCAGGATCGAACCAAGACAGCAACTCTACGGTTTCGACAGACACCCAGTGGGATGGGGAGGTGCAGTTCCTGCCCCCCTTTTCGGGGATGAGGGTTCTTCCAATTTCTGCAGGAATTAGTGGTAATGCTCTTGTATTCGAGGGCTTCACACATGAGGAAGTGTTGAAGGTCTCCATTCGGTCACCCTATCCGGAAGAGAACTTTTCCCTCCTCCTCTGGATCCTGATTCCCTTGGGATAGATGGAAGAATTACCATGCAGATTGCTTGCAGTGAATTGAGATTTGGTGATCCATTTTGCAACCTAACTAATTGGAGTCCAGGCCTTTATCAGGGGTAACGTGGTGACAAATATATTCTTTCTCTACACTGTGGACCTTTTCATTCTCCTAGGCCATAGAGCGTCATAGAGTGTAACAGCATGGAAACAGGCCCTTTGGCCCAACGCCCACACCGGCCAACATGCCCCAGCTACACTAGTCCCACCTGCCGGCGTTTGGTCCATATCCCTCCAAACCTGTCCTATCATGTACCAGTCTAACTGTTTCTTAAATGTTTGGATAGTCCCAGCCTCAACTACCTCCTCTGTCAGCTCGTTCCATACACCCACCACCCTTTGTGTAAGAAAGTTACCCCTCAGATCACCTTTTAAATCTTTTCCCCTTCACCTCAAACCTATGTCCTCTGGTCCTCGATTCCCCTACTCTGGGCAAGAGACTCGGTGCATCTACCCGATCTATTCCTCTCATGGATAGATTCTTGATTAATATGGGTGTCAGGGGTTAAAGGGAGAAGGATGAGAGGAGATCTTATCGAAACGTATAAGATTATTAAGGGGTTGGACATGTTAGAGGCAGGAAACATGTTCCCAATGTTGGGGGAGTCCAGAACAAGGGGCCACAGTTTAAGAATAAGGGGTAGGCCATTTAGAACTGAGATGAGGAAAAACTTTTTCGGTCAAAGAGTTGTGAATCTGTGGAATTCTCTGCCTCAGAAGGCAGTGGAGGCCAATTCTCTGAATGCATTCAAGAGAGAGCTAGATAGAGCTCTTAAGGATAGCGGAGTCAGGGGGTATGGGGAGAAGGCAGGAACGGGGTACTGATTGAGAATGATCAGCCAGGATCACATTGAATGGCGGTGCTGACTCGAAGGGCCGAATGGCCTACTCCTGCACCTATTGTCTATTGTCTATAAGACAGGAGAATGGGGTTAAGAGGGAGAGATAGATCAGCCATGATTTGATCTTCTGATTAAATCAAAATTGTCTCCTGATTCCTCATTAACTCTTAATCTTTTTAGATGAAGATGCCTTTGAGACGGAGAGCCAACGGGAGTTGCAGATGGTAGTCAGCGGGCAGTCCATCGTTCAGGAAGAGCTGAGGAAGCTTCAAAAAAGGTTGGAGGATGCACTTGAGGAGCACATACGCCATTCGGAGCACTTTGGCAAGATGAGCAGGGACCAACAAACCAGCACCACGCTGAGAGAAGTGGAACACCAGGCAAGTCTGGCGTAAAATGGCGGCACTGTCATACGTTGAAAGACTGGAGCGACTGGGCTTATATACACTGGAATGTAGAAGGACGAGAGGGGATCTTATTGAAACGTATAAGATTATTAAGGGATTGGACACGCTAGAGGCACGAAACATGTTCCCGATGTTGGGGGAGTGCCGAACCAGGGGCCACAGTTTAGGAATAAGGGGTCGGCCATTTAGAACGGAGATGAGGAAACGCTTTTTCGCTCAGAGAGTTGTAAATCTGTGGAATTCTCTGCCTCCGAGTGAAAAAGCTTTTCCTCATCTCAGAAGGCATTGGAGGCCAATTCTCTGGATGCTTTCAAGAGAGAGTTAGATAGAGCTCTTAAAGATAGCAGAGTCAGGGGCATGGGGAGAAGGCAGGAATGGGGTACTGATTGTGGACGATCAGCCATGATCACATTGAATGGCGGTGCTGGCTCGAAGGGCCGAATGGCCTACTCCTGCACCTATTGTCTATTGTCAATTGTCTATTGGCTATAGGTCCTCTTCTCTCAGCGGGCCAGGCATCGTCGGGGAGGGGAATGACTGGGTAATAGTGTGGGTTGGACCCAAAACATCTCCTGTTCATTCTCCTCCCAGATGCCGCCTGACCCGCTGAGATCCTCCTGCACTCTGATGCCTTGCCCAACGCTCCATCATCCACCGTCTGTTTTGCCTCTCAACTCGATGTCTCAGCCTGGTCTGGGAGAGTGCGCAATGTGTTCGTTTCTGAATAGCGGACGTTCAAACAGAGAGAGAGAGGCACGATTAGCACGACAGCTGAGGTCCACCTCCTAAAATCGTAAAACAAGTTTGCATTTTTAAAAAAAATTGTGGACCCGAGGGTGAATGTGGCTTTATTGTCACATGAGCAAAGGCACAGTGAGATTCTGCCTTTTGCATACAGTTCGGCAAAGTATTGCCATATCTCAGCGCTATCCCCAATGAACGAAGTGCACGATAAATAGCCCACTGAAACCGCATGCAAAAGGGCCAAGTTTTGGTGCCATTTTTTGGATAGGTGACGTTTCAGGTCGAGACCCTTCTTCAGACTGATAGCCGGTGGTGGGTGGGGAGAGGAAAGCTGGAAAAAGGGTTGTGGATAATCTCAGCAAGGCTTCCAAACCGATTGGTGCCATTTTTATTCCGAGATGTGTTATCACTGACAATGCCAGCATTCAATGCCAGTTCCCAGTTGTCCATAAACTGCAGTGTTGAAGGACAAGATTTCAAGATCAATTCATTGTCACGTGTACCAATTAAGGTACAGTGAAATTTGAGTTGCCGTATTAAGTGAAAAGCAACAAGACACACGGCCACATAAAGTAAAATTTAACCTACAAAGCCCTCCATAACCTGGCCCCATCCTACCTGACCGACCTCCTCCACAGGCACACTCCCACCTGCACCCTCCGCTCTGCCGCTGCCAATCTCCTATCCCCCCACATCCGGACTAAACTCAGATCCTGGGGGGACAGGGCTTTCTCCATCGCTGCTCCCACCCTATGGAACTCACTACCCCAAACCGTTAGAGACTCCCCCACACTCACCACATTCAAAACATCGCTGAAGTCTCACCTGTTCAGTACTGCCTTCAACCACTGAAGGTCACCTCACCTACTGTCTCCTTTCTCTGTTCATTTATTTATTTACTTATTTATCTATTTATTAATTTCCCTATGTTCTCAAAATCTCTGTAAAGCGTCTTTGAGTATATGAAAAGCGCTATATAAATAAAATGTATTATTATTATTATTATTATTATAAACATCCACCACAGCGGATTCCACATTCCTCACTGTGATGGAAGGTAATAAAGTTCAATCACCTTCCTCTTTGTTCACCCGCGGTCGGGGCTGTTGAACCGTCCACGGTCGCCGCTGCCGACTGTCCGAGGCCCTCGCGCCGGGATGATCGAAACTCCCCGCGTCGGGACGGTTGAAAAAGCTCTCCGCGGCATGGAGCTCCTGAATCGGCCTCTTCTCACCAGAGACGGCGGGCTTCACGGTGTTAAAGTCCACAGGCCCCGCGGTTGGAGCTCTCCGTAGACGATCCTTGGCAAAGGACCGCAGCTCCGCGATGTTAAAGTCGTGGCATGAAGCGCCGGGCCGGTCTCCAGGAAAAGCCGCCAACTCCTCAACGTTGGACTTGGGGATTGGAATATGAAGGTCGGGAAGCCTTGCTGAGATTGTGCTCTTTCTCCCCCCCCCTCCCCCCCCCCCACGACTATCAGTCTGAAGAAGGGCGGCACGGTAGCGCAGCGGTAGAGTTGCTGCTTTACAGTGAATGCAGCGCCGGAGACTCAGGTTCGATCCTGACTACGGGTGCTGCACTGTAAGGAGTTTGTACGTCCTCCCCGTGACCTGCGTGGGTTTTCTCCGAGATCTTCGGTTTCCTCCCACACTCCAAAGACGTACAGGTATGTAGGTTAATTGACTGGGTAAATGTAAAAAATTGTCCCTAGTGGGTGTAGGATAGTGTTAATGTGCGGGGATCGCTGGGCGGCGCAGACTTGGTGGGCCGAAAAGGCCTGTTTCTGCGCTGTATATATATGATATGATAAGGTCTTGACCTGAAACGTCACCTATCCGTGTTCTCCAGGGATGCACCCTGGACCTGCTGTGTCACTCCACCCCTTTGCTTCCTGACTGGCCACAAATACGGGTTTCAAAGAGCAACTTAGAGAGGAAGAGGCTGCAAGGTTTAACCCAGGAGTTTCCCTGAAGATGAGTTTCTTCAAACCTTTCCATGGATCACAAATTTGATGGAGACGGAGACTGTTTATAGCTCAGTCTGAAATTCCCAGTATAAAACCTAGTAAATAATTGAAAAGAAGCACTGAAGTAGCTTTAGAATGGGTCAGCCTCTTCAGTGTATAAGATGGTTAGAAATCAGCTGTAGAACTGATCAACATGTCCCACCCACTGTATCCTTACAAACCCTCTGGGTCACTTTCAGTACCGTTGCATTAATTATAACTTCAGGGGGGGGGAAAAAAACATCTAATTGAGTCAGCAAACTGTTTCCGGTTCTTTAATACACTGGAGAATGGCTTTAAAGTCTTTATTATGAGCCACCAACCTTGATTCCTTTGGTTCATTAAATTATTTAATACATGTAACCATCCATTGGTGACTCAGGAGATAATCCCGAGTACTGTATCTTGTCTGACTATCTCGGCAGTCCGAGCACTAAGAGGCTTTGTCTCGGAGATTACTAGGTTTGTAATTATAATTCAAGATGAACGAGCTTACATAACCTGTGGCTCTCGAGCTTCACGTTTAATAAAATTGTGGTGAATTCTGGAAGAAAATTAACTGGAGCTCCCTTCATTGTTTAGTTTCAGTTCAGTGATACAGCACGACAACAGGCCCTTCGGCCCACCGAGTCCATGCCTCGCAGCGATCCCTGCACACGAACACTATCCTACACACACACACACACACACACACACACACACACACACACACACACACACACACACTCGGGACAATTTACATTTATAGAAAGCCAATTGACCTCGTATCTGTACGTCTTTGGAGTGTGTGAGGAAGGTCTCGGAGAAATCCCACGCAGGTCACGGGGAGAACGTACAAACTCCGTACAGACGGCACCCGTAGTCGGGATCGGACCCAGTTCTCCGGCACTGCATTCGCTGTAAGGCAGCAACTCTACCGCTACGCCACCCTGCCACCCTTTTACAGCAAGGACCATTGTTCACAAGACTTTTTGCAAACACTAGACACAATACTGGATTAGCTCAGGCAGCAGATAGACACAAAAGGATGGAGTAACTCAGCATGTTCTCCAAAGATGCTGCCTGTCGTGTGTAGGAAGGAACTGCAGGTGCTGGTTTACACCAAAGGTAGATACAAAATGCTGAAGTAACTCAGCGGGACAGGCAGCATCTCCGGAGAGAAGGGATAGGTGACGTTTCAGGTCGAGACCCTTCTTCAGACTCGAGTCAGGGGAGATGGGAACGAGAGACACAGACATTGATGTAGAGCTTACAATGGCCTGTTTCCTTTATCATCGTAGCTTTTTTGCACATTTTTCATTCATTTGTTCAATATCTCTCTACATCACTGTCTATATTTCTTGTTCCCCGTTCCCCTGACTGTCAGTCTGAAGAAGGGTCTCGACCCGAAATGTCACCCATTCATCCTCTCCGGAGATGCTGCCTGTCCTGCTGAGTTACTTCAGCATTTTGTATCTACCTTTGGTGTAAACCAGCACCTGCAGTTCCTTCCTGCACATGCAAGGCCTCATCTTTGGAGAACATGGATTGGTGACTTTTCGGGTTCAGACCCTTCTTGAGACTTTGCTAACAATGGTTTTGATTTATTACTGTCATGTGCACCGAGGTACAAGCAAAATACATTGTTTTTGTGCCCTATCCCATCAGATAAGAAAATACTATACTTAAATACAATCAAGCCAAACAAAATAGATAGAACAAAAGAAAATGCACAGCGTTTAAGAAAGATTTGGCGAAAAAATTAATACTTAAATTTTGGAAAAAAACAATAACCCCCACAATTAAAATGTGGATTACGGAAATGACAGAGACCCTGCATTTGGGAAAAATAAGATTTGCCTTAATTGACAAACCTGAGTTATTTTTTAAAATATGGTCTCCATTTATTGAATTTTTAGAAAAGTAAATGGGTTTGGCACAGGACTAAAATAAAAAATTAAAATTAAAAGTTGAAACTTGAGTTAAGGGTTGGATGTACAACTGTGGTTATTGTCTCCCGGATCTACTCCCTTTAATTTTTATAGTTATATCTTTTTTTTAATCCTCTTATTCTCTCTTCCCAATAGTTTATAGTTTTTTGGTTTTTTTTCCTTTCTTCTTTATTTTTTATTTTCTCTCTTTAAAAATTTAAAAATTGAAGCTATGTAAGAACTCTGTAACAAATGTGTCTTTTATTTCTATTTGTACATATGCTTTTCAAAGAAAGATTTGGACAGGTACGTGGATAGGATAGGTTTAGAGGGATACGGGCCAAACACAGGCTGGTGGGGCTTGTGTGGATGGGACATGTTGGTGGATGTGGGCAAGTTGGGCTGAAGGGCCTGTTTCCATGCTGTATGGCTCTGGCTCTGAGTGGAGAATATAGTTCTCAACATTGTAGCGTACCAGTGCCAGAGACAGAGTCCAATGTCCGCAATGGGGTAGAGTACCCTAGCTTATGGAAGGACTGTTCAGAAGCCTGATAACAGAGGGGAAGAAGCTGTTTCTGAGTCTGGTGGTGCGTGCTTTCAAGCTTCTGTATCTTCTGCCTAATGGAAGCGAGGAGAAGAAGGAATGACCAGGGCAAGACAACACTGGGATGTTGAAACCTATTGGGATTGGAGGGAACCTGGTTGGTTGCTGGTGAGGGCATTGGTGTTACAATTGTAAGGTGGTTCTTTCCTCCTGTCATTTACCTTGGGCTGTCATGTCCTTTTACCTCTGTGTTCTCAATATCATTCCAAATGCACCCTCTCCATTTTGTGAGGTCATCAGTGGTCAGGCAGCATCTCTGGAGAACATGGATAGGTGACGTTTCACAGAGTGCTGGAGTAACTCAGCGGGTCAGGCAGCATCTCTGGAGAACATGGATAGGTGACGTTTCACAGAGTGCTGGAGTAACTCAGCGGGTCAGGCAGCATCTCTGGAGAACATGGATAGGTGACGTTTCACAGAGTGCTGGAGTAACTCAGCGGGTCAGGCAGCATCTCTGGAGAACATGGATAGGTGACGTTTCACAGAGTGCTGGAGTAACTCAGCGGGTCAGGCAGCTTCTCAGGAGAGAAGGAATGGGTGACGTTTTGAGTCTTCGACGATATTTTCCTACACAGCATAGATTACAGATGCCCCATTTTAGCTAGTCCCATTTGGCCCATTTCCTTCTGAACCATTCCTATCCATGTATCATAGACTCTGTGAATCTATTCCCTGGAATTGTGACGATTTCAAACCCCATTCTGCAACAAAGTAAGAAATGTATCCTCAACTGTAACGTATCTCAGTTTTAATCATAATCATAATCATACTTTATTAGCCAAGAATGTTTTGCAACGTACGAGGAATTTGTTTTGCCATACAGTCATACCAATAAAAAGCAGCAGAACACACAGAATACATTTTAACATGAACATCCACCACAGTGACTCCTCCACATTCCTCACTGTGGAATTCCGCTCGGTCCGCATTAATCAAACTGATCTCCCGGTGGCCGAGTACTTCAACTGCCCCTCCCATTCCCAGTCTGACCTTTCTGTCATGGGCCTCCTCCAGGGCCATAGTGAGGCCCACCGGAAATTGGAGGAACAGCACCTCATATTTCGCCTGGGCAGTTTGCAGCCCAGTGGTATGAACATCGACTTCTCCAACTTTAGATAGTTCCTCTGTCCTCCTCCTTCCCAGATCTTCCTCTATCTTCCTATATCCTTCCTTTGTCCCTCCCCCTTGACATCAGTCTGAAGAAGGGTCTCGACCCGAAACGTCACCTATTCCTTCCCTCCCGAGATGCTGCCTGACCTGCTGAGTTACTCCAGCATTTTATGAATAAAAACCTTCGATTTGTACCAGCATCTGCAGTTATCTTCTTATATTCCTCACTGTGATGTAAGGTGAAAAAAAAGTCCAATCTCTTCCTTTCTTTGTTGTCCCGCGGTCGGGGGCCTCGAGCCTTCCGTTGACAGGACCATCTTGACTCCCGTAGCCGGCGGTCTGGCCATCCGTGTCGGGGCGATCAAGCTCCTGCGTCAGGGGTGGTGGAATCTCAGCTCCCCCGGACCGAGCGATCTACCGACAAAAGGTCAGGGCTGGTCAAACCTTCCGCGATTTGGAGCTTCCCGACGCCGATCTCTACCCCGAGACTGCGAGCTCCTCGATGTTGAAATCCGCCTATTTACCGAAAGTTGTCTTTGTTTTTATAGGATGCTGACTCTGAAAGATTGGCGATCGTGCTTACTGGGCAGAGGAAGACGTTTGAACAAATGCAAGACATTGGGTAACTATATAATAATAATAATAATAATAATAATGCATTTTATTTATATAGCGCTTTTCATACACTCAAAGACGCTTTACAGAGATTTAGAGAACATAGGGAAATGAATAAATAGATAAATAAGTAAATATGTAAACGAACAGAGAAAGGAGACAGAAGGTGAGGTGACCTTCAGTGGTTGAAGGCAGTACTGGACAGGTGAGACTTCAGCGATGTTTTGAATGTGGTGAGTGTGGGGGAGTCTCTAACGGTTTGGGGTAGTGAGTTCCATAGGGTGGGAGCAGCGATGGAGAAAGCCCTGTCCCCCCAGGATCTGAGTTTGGTCCGGATGTGGGGGGATAGGAGATTGGCAGCGGCAGAGCGGAGGGTGCAGGTGGGAGTGTGCCTGTGGAGGAGGTCGGTCAGGTAGGATGGGGCCAGGTTATGGAGGGCTTTGTCGGTTATGAGGAGGATTTTGTACTGGATTCTCTGGGGGATGGGGAGCCAGTGGAGTTTGTAAAGGACGGGGGTGATATGGTCACGGATCGGGGAGTGGGTGAGTAGACGGGCAGCGGCTACTTCTTTTATCTCTTCTCTTGCCTCGGGTGGGTTGGGTAGACTGGTCAATACCTTCGGTAGAGCTGACATTCGGGAACGTGAGTCAAGGTATTCCAGACTCCCAAGGAGCAAGGTTCATAAAAATACCCGGAGAGTACGATCTTTGGCGAAAATTCCGCTGATCCTGGGAACAAAACGGGTGAGTAAAGAAATAAACCCAAAGACTACAGTTATACATTATGTTTATGACTTTTTTTACATTTATTAGATTATTTTTTTCACTGTAACAGCACAGTGTAAATAAGATGTTAGCACATTATCATATGAAACAAATAACTGCATTAAACAGACACACAAAGCTGGTGTAACTCAGCGGGTCAGGCAGCATCTCTGGAGGAAAGGAATGGGCGACATCTATATCTCTCGTTTCCCTATCCCCTGACTCTCAGTCTGAAGAAGGGTCTCGACCCGAAACATCACCTATTCCTTTATCTCCAGAGATGCTGCCTGACCCGCTGAGTTACTCCAGCATTTTGTGTCTATCGTCAGTTCCACAGATCACTTGGTCACCTTTGGGCTTCTGTGCCTGCACCTTAATATATAGGGAGAAGCTTGAGGTTACATTCCAGTGCACCTGATTGCCTGCACCACATTGGAGCCCAGTGGTGTGGGACTAATGTGCTGAGCTCTGGGACTGGATGCACTTCACATCTGGCCCCTCGGGTTTACATCAGCCAACATTGCCTTAAGTACAGAAAACTCATTCATTTGCATTGAATAGCTGGCCCCAAGTGATAAGATGAGAGGAGTGGTTTGTTTATTTTAGCTTCCAGCATCTAATTGTTTTGAAATAATTATTCGTAGTTTATGATATTTTTAAATAACTTTCTTATTTTCGTTAAAGTTCTATTTGAACTGTTTGCCAATGTCTCTGACTCTCGGTTTAAAAAGGATTATAAACGCCTTTGGTGGTCTTAAGTTGTCAACAAGCCATCAGGGCTGTGTGGGAAGGAACTTCAGATGCTGGTTTAAACCAGACATAGACACAAAATGCTGGAGTAACTCAGCGGGACAGGCAGCATCACTGGAGAGAAGGAATGGGTGATGTTTTGGGTCGAGACCCTTCTTCAGACTGAGAGTCAGGGGAAAGGGAAACGAGAGATGGAGACGTTGATGTAGAACAAATAAATGACAAACATGCTGTGGGCTAGGTGAAAACGAGTTACAGACAATGAGACTGGACTAGGCGGCACGGTAGCGCAGCGGTAGAGTTGCTGCTTTACAGCGAATGCAGCGCCGGAGACTCAGGTTCGATCCTGACTACGGGTGCTGCACTGTAAGGAGTTTGTACGTTCTCCCCGTGACCTGCGTGGGTTTTCTCCGAGATCTTCGGTTTCCTCCCACACTCCAAAGACGTACAGGTATGTAGGTTAATTGGCTGCGTAAATGTAAAAATTGTCCCTAGTGGGTGTAGGATAGTGTTAATGTATGGGGATCGCTGGACGGCACGGACTTGGTGGGCCGAAAAGGCCTGTTTCCGGCTGTATATATATGATATGATATGATATGATATGATATGATGATATGATGACAAGACGGCTTTGAATCCGGAACAAGAACTTGGATGGAGGAGGGATGGAGAGATGGGGGGGGAATGCAAAGGTTACTTGAAGTTAGAGAAAACAATATTTATACCGCTGGCGTGTAAAGGGCCCGAGCGACCATCAGGGCTGTCAGGCGAGAGGGCTCTGGGATTGCCCCAGGGCAGAGCAGCCCAGCTGTGGAAGCCACAGCACTACGTATGTCCACAGAAAGGCAATAGGACAGACTGAGGTTGAGTTGATCCAATGCGAGGGTGGATTTAATACTGTCGAGTTTAGATTAGTTTCATTTATTATTGTCACGTGTACCGAGGTAGGGTCTCAATCCGAAAAGTTGCCTCTTCCTTTTCTCCAGAGATCGTCTTTCGTATGTCAGCTACAACAATCAAAAGCGGCAATTGGTGCTTCAGGGTACCATAGTTGACACTTTGCTGCAGATTTTGCCAGTTCTGCAGAACCACCCAGGGTGGAAGACAAGGACATAAAGCAGCTCCCAGCCCTTCTCCAGAGATGTTGTTTGACCTGCTGAGTTACTCCAGCTTTACATAGAAAATAGAAAATAGGTGCAGGAGTAGGCCATTCGGCCCTTCGAGCCTGCACCGCCATTCAATATGATCATGGCTGATCATCCAACTCAGTATCCTGTACCTGCCTTCTCTCCATACCCCCTGATCCCTTTAGCCACAAGGGCCACATCTAACTCCCTCTTAAATATAGCCAATGAACTGGCCTCAACTACCTTCTGTGGCAGAGAATTCCACAGATTCACCACTCTCTGTGTGAAAAAAAACGTTCTCATCTCGGTCCTAAAAGACTTCCCTCTTATCCTTAAACTGTGACCCCTTGTTCTGGACTTCCCCAACATCGGGAACAATCTTCCTGCATCTAGCTTTGTGTGTCTATCCACAGTGGAAATGCTATCCAGTTGTCGAAAGGCTTTAGAGTTTAGAGATGCAGTGCGGAAACAGTCCCTTCGGCCCACCGAGTCTGTGCCGACCCGCGATCACCCCATACACTATTTCGATCCTTCACACTAGGGACACTTTACAGAAGCCAATGAACCTACAAATTGATTGGATTTTTTAGTTTTAGTTTTAGAGATACAGCGCGGAAGCTGGCCCTTCGGCCCACCGAGTCCATGCTGACCAGCGATCCCCGAATGTGAGACATACATTGCGACATACGCTAGTACAAACAAGAGGGGCCGATTGGCCTCAGAATACTCCTGTTTCAATAGACAATAGGTGCAGGAGGAGGCCATTCGGCCCTTCAAACCAGCACCGCCATTCAATGTGATCATGGCTGATCATTCTCAGTCAGTACCCCGTTCCTGCCTTCTCCCCATACCCCCTGACTCCGCTATCCTTAATTAATCCACGAATTAAAAAAAAAAAAGATTCTGAAAAAACAATCACCATATTGTTCTTTCAAGTGTTGATCTTGAACTTATGTCCTTAACTATAAATAGTTTTGCCAACTCATTCCAACCTCTCATTATTACAAGCATCCGTGTTCAAATTACAGTGCCCCTGCTCTTTGTTGATCAACCCTCTCAACTGGGATGTTGCTTCAGTAAACCTTTACCGTATCAGATTTTTCATGCCATCATAAGAAGTTTGTGTAAAATGCATGGAGACTCATTATGAACGTCCATCATAAGAAACTGTGCCTTAATTCTGCGATGGTGGGGCTGGATTTCTCTTGGACCTTGTGCTACAGATCAAGGTGATCTTCAAAAAGGAAAGCAGTCTTCAACTCTCCTGTCCATCTCCCCCCCCCCCCTCCCCCCCCTCCCCCCCCCCCTCCCCCCCTCCACCAACCCTAAATGTCACCTATCCATTTTTTCCAAAGATGCTGCCTGACCTGCTGAGTTAGTTTAGTTTAGAGATACAGTGCGGAAACAGGCCCTTCGGCCCACCGAGTCCGCACCGACCAGCGATCCCCGCGCACTAACACTATCCCACACACACTGGGGACAATTTTACATTTATACCAAGTCGATTAACCTAAAAACCTGCACGTCTTTGGAGGGTGGGAGGAAACTGAAGATCTTGCAGAAAACCCACGCAGTCACGGGGAGAACGTACAAACTCCGTACAGACAGCACCCCCGGTCAGGATCAATAGACAATAGACAATAGGTGCAGGAGTAGGCCATTCGGCCCTTCGAGCCAGCACCGCCATTCAATGTGATCATGGCTGATCATTCTCAATCAGTACCCCGTTCCTGCCTTCTCCCCATACCCCCTGACTCCGCTATCCTTAAGAGCTCTATCTAGCTCTCTCTTGAATGTATTCAGAGAATTGGCCTCCACTGCCCTCTAAGGCAGATCGAACCCGGGTCTCTGGCGCTGTAAGGCAGCAACTCTACCGCTGCGCCACCGTGCCGCCCTGTTACTCTGGCACTTTGTGTATTAGCCAAAACAAGTAGCCTTCCAAAATCATATGGTGACGTAGTTTGTGTAAAATGCATGGAGACTCATTGGCAATAACTTTCACCAGATGGCTTTTGTTTATGATGAATGCTCAATGTAACACCTAAGTTTATGAAGGTACTTCCCCACTGTTTGATCATATTTCCATAACCATCTGCAGTTATAGAATTAACCCTCCTTATCTGCAGGCAATTAACTCCAGGTTTTATAATACGTGATAATTATCCGATAATAGGTTGGACAAAATTACCCCAGGGCTCCATTCAACAGGAAATCTGCCAGCCCTTCCGTATGGTTCGATCTGTCTTCAGTGTTATTAGAATGAAATAATGGACAATAGACAATAGGTGCAGGAGGAGGCCATTCGGCCCTTCGAGCCAGCACCGCCATTCAATGTGATCATGGCTGATCATTCTCAATCAGTACCCCGTTCCTGCCTTCTCCCCATACCCCCTGACTCCGCTATCCTTAAGAGCTCTATCCAGCTCTCTCTTGAATGCATTCAGAGAATTGGCCTCCACTGCCTTCTGAGGCAGAGAATTCCACAGATTCACAACTCTCTGACTGAAAAAGTTTTTCCTCGTCTCAGTTCTAAATGGCCTACCCCTTATTCTTAAACTGTGGCCCCTTGTTCTGGACTCCCCCAACATTGGGAACATGTTTCCTGCCTCTAACGTGTCCAACCCCTTAATAATCTTATACGTTTCGATAAGATCTGCTCTCATCCTTCTAAATTCCAGTGTATACAAGCCTAGTCGCTTTGAAGGAGTCACTTGATATTCTCAAACAAAAGCTCACCACGGGAACAGTTCAGTTTAGTTTTGTTTTAGAGATACATGGCGGAAACAGATCCTTCGGCCCACCGTCTGCACATTAGCGCTATCCCACACGCACTGCGGACAGTTTACACTTACGCCAAGCCAATTAACCTACAAACCTGCACGTCTTTGTAGTGTGGGAGGAAACCGAAGATCTCGGAGAAAACCCACGCAGGTCACGGGGAGAACGTACAAACTCCGTACAGACGGCGCCCGTAGTCGGGATCGAACCCGGGTCTCCGGCGCTGTGAAGCAGCAACTCTACCCGCTGCCCACGTTGCCTGTAAGGAAAGATGCAATGTTTTACTGGAGTCCCATTCGTATTAACGTTAACGTAAACGCACGACATGTTAGTTGTCATCTTAACTGGGGAAAGAGGGATTAGGAGATTCAGTCACTTAGAAACATAGAAACATAGAAAATGGGTGCAGGAGTAGGCCATTCGGCCCTTCGAGCCTGCACCGCCATTCAATATGATCATGGCTGATCATTCAGCTCAGTAGCCTGTACCTGCCTTCTCTCCATACCCCCTGATCCCTTTAGCAAAAAGGGCCACATCTAACTCCCTCTTAAATATAGCCAATGAACTGGCCTCAACTACCTTCTGTGGCAGAGAATTCCACAGACTCACCACTCCCTGTGTGAAGAAATGTTTTCTCATCTCGGTCCTAAAAGACTTCCCTCTTATCCTTAAGCTGTGACCCCTGGTTCTGGACTCCCCCAACATCGGGAACAATCTTCCCGCATCTAGCCTCTCCAATCCCTTAAGAATTTTATATGTTTCTATAAGATCCCCCCTCAGTCTTCTAAATTCCAGCGAGTACAAGCCCAGTCTATCCAGTCTTTCCTCATATGTAATCCTGCCATCCCAGGGTTCAATCTGGTGAACCTTCTCTGTACTCCCTCTAAGGCAAGAACGTCTTTCCTCAGGTTAGGAGACCAAAACTGCACACAATACTCCAGGTGCGGTCTCACCAAGGCCCTGTACAACTGCAGCAGAACCTCCCTGCTCCTAAACTCAAATCCTCTTGCTATGAATGCCAACATACCATTCGCTTTCTTCACTGCGTGCTGCACCTGCATGCTTGCTTTCAATGTCTGGTGCACCATGACACCCAGGTCACGTTGCACCTCCCCTTCTCCCAATTGGTCACCATTCAGGTAATACTCTGCTTTCCTGTTCTTGCCGCCAAAGTGGATAACCTCACATTTATCCACATTATATTGCATCTGCCATGCATTTGCCCACTCGCCTAATCTATCCAAGTCACTCTGCAGCCTCCTAGCATCCTCCTCACAGCTAACACTGCCCCCCAGCTTCGTGTCATCCGCAAACTTAGAGATGTTGCATTCAATTCCCTCGTCCAAATCATTAATATACACTGTAAATAACTGGGGTTCTCCTTGAAGGGTGGCTTCTCGCTAGAAATGTCACAGCTGTCACCTTGCCCTTGGTGTTATTTGACTCTCTCTGCACCGGTTGCATTTCCTCTCGTTGTATTTCTAGCTCCTGCCTTTATTGATGTTTCACCCAGCATGGATGTAATTTCAGAGAAAGTCGTAGTCGCCCAGGGGCACGGACTTAATGAATCTCGATTACTTTTTTAATTTGCGTGGGTGAAAATATAATGAGCGTTTGTCGGCACTGGGCCTGTACTCGCTGGAGTTTTGAACGATGAGGGGGGACCTCATTGAAACGTACAGTAATAGTAAAAAGCCACAGAAGGCTGTGGAGGCCGAGTCAATGGATATTTCTCAAGGCAGAGATAGATAAATTCTTGATTAGTACGGGTGTCAGGGGTTATGGGGAGGAGGCAAGAGAATAGATTTCGATTTTTTTTTAGATTTAGAGATACAGCGCGGAAACAGGCCCTTCGGCCCACCGAGTCCGCGCCGCCCAGCGATCCCCGCACATTAACACTATCCTACACACACTGGGGACAATTTTTACATTTACCCAGTCAATTAACCTACATACCTGTACGTCTTTGGAGTGTGGGAGGAAACCGAAGATCTCGGAGAAAACCCACGCAGGTCACGGGGAGAACGTACAAACTCCGAACAGACGGCGCCCGTAGTCAGGATCGAACCTGAGTCTCCGGCGCTGCATTTGCTGTAAGGCAACAACTCTACCGCTGCGCCACCGTGGTGCGTAGACAATAGACAATAGGTGCAGGAGGAGGCCATTCGGCCCTTCGAGCCAGCACCGCCATTCAATGTGATCATGGCTGATCATTCTCAATCAGTACCCCATTCCTGCCTTCTCCCCATACCCCCTCTCTCTCTCCTAACCCCATTCTCCTGCCTTCTCCCCATAACCTCTGACACCCGTACTAATCAAGAATCTAAATAGCTCCGCCTTAAAAATATCCACTGACTTGGCCTCCACAGCCGACTGTGGCAAAGAATTCCACAGATTCACCGCCTTCTGACTAAATAAATTTCCCCTCATCTCCTTCCTAAAAGAATGTCCTTTAATTCTGAGGCTATGACCTCTGATCCTAGACTCTCCCACTAGTGGAAACATCCTCTCCACATCCACTCTATCCAGGCCTTTCACTATTCTGCACGTTTCAATAAGATTCCTCCCTCATTCTTCTAAACTCCAGCGAGTACAGGCCCAGTTCCGTCAAACGCTCATCATAGGTTAACCCACTTATTCCTGGGATCATTCTAGTAAACCTCTTCTGGACCCTCTCCAGAGCCAGCACACCCTTCCTCAGATAGGGGGCCCAAAATTGCTCACAATATTCCAAATGGGGCCTGACCAGCGCCTTATAGAGCCTCAGCATTACATCCCTGTTTTTGTATACAAGCCCTCTTAGTTTAGTTTAAAGATTTATGCGCGGAAACAGACCCTTTCGGCCCACCGGGTCCGCGCCAACCAGAGATCCCCGCATACTAACACTATCCTACACCCGCTAGGGACAATTTTTACATTTACCAAGCCAATTAACCTACAAACCTGTACGTCTTTGGAGTGTGGGAGGAAACCGAAGATCTCGGAGAAAACCCGCGCAGGTCACGAGGAGAACGTACAAACTCCGTACAGACGGCGCCCGTAGTCGGGATCTTGAAATCTTGAAATAAATGCAAGCATTTATTCTTGTTCTTGCGTCTGTTGTCCCTTCACTCTCCTCTCCGGTCTTCGAGGACGAGCAGGAGCTGGGCTAAGCGACTTCCTGCTTCAGGGTCCGCAACACGGTAGAACCAGAGCTGGAGTCTTTGATGTCTCTTGGTCCATCCTTGACCGGACCTTGCTGGCTTTACCTTGCACTAAACGATCATCTACAATCGAGTAAATGGCTCCATTGTGATCATGCATTGTCTTTCCGCTGACCGGTTAGCACGCAACAAACAGCTTTTCACTGTACCTCGGTACACGTGACAATAAACTAAACTGAACGGGTGTCGGGGGGTAGACCTTCCCGCCGAAGGTCCTCTTCCCTCGTTAGTAAGCCAGAGTAATTTTTAATTAAAGGTAGACACAAAAAGCTGGAGTAACTCGGTGCTTGCAGTCACCATTATTGAGACGAACGTTATGAAATCCGATGAAGGTAGACACATAAAGCTGGAGTAACTCAGCGGGTCATGCAGCATCTCTGGAGAAAACGAAGAGGTGACGTTGGGGTCGAGATCCGTCTTCAGTCTGAGAGAGAGAGGGGAGAGGTAACCTAGAGGCATGAAACCTATTATTTATTTAATTACTTGCAGTTAAACTTCTCACTTATCGTCGTGAGATTTGAACTTGTGTCTCTGGATCATTGGTCAAGGCTCCAGCTACTTACACTGTGTCTGTGGCTCTGTCCGTGTGGCTCTGTCCGTGGCTCTCTCTGTCTCTGTCTCTGTGTCTGTCTCTGTGTCTGTCTCTCTCTCTCTCTCTCTCTCTCTCTCTCTCTCTCTCTCTCTCTCTCTCTCTCTCTCTCTCTCTCTCTCTCTCTCTCTCTGTCTGTCTCTCACTGTCTGTCTCTCACACTCCCTCTGTCTGTCTCTGTTTGTCCCTCTCTGAATCTCTGCCCATCTCTCTCTGCCTCGCTGCCCCCTCACCTGCTGTTTCTAAGAACCTCTCACACATCAACTCATGAAACGCATCAGAGAGCAGCAGGGAAGGAGGCCAAGAGTGGGTGGGGGCGTGGGTGCCTTGGCTATTAACCTTGGACACAGAAAGGCGAACATTAGTTTGGCCCTTGAAGCCACTGTGCTTCAGGGAACGCTGTTCCAGCCTAGACCAGGAGATGAGTGGGACGAAGTGGGATGAGCCACAGTGCTTGGACATTGGATTTGACGTAGTCAGCTGGAGGTTGCCTAGACGGTCGGCAAGAATTTGCACCAGGGATTCCAGAGCAGGAGGAACATCCTGAAGAATTAGCTCAAGTCAAAGTATCTTGTTCATTGATTCAACCTTGAGGGACTTTTTCACCCAGAGAGTTGTGGGAATTTGTGGAATTCTCTGCCACAGAAGGCAGTGGAGGCCAATTCACTGGATGAATTTAAAAGAGAGTCAGATAGAGCTCTAGGGGCTAGTGGAATCAAGGGATATGGGGAGAAGGCAGGCACGGGTTACTGATTGTGGATGATCAGCCATGATCACAATGAATGGCGGTGCTGGCTTGAAGGGCCGAATGGCCTCCTCTTGCACCTATTTTCTATATTTCTATGTTTCTAATAGATTCCGGTGGATTGCAAGAGCCTCTTACCCAGAGTCGGTGAATCGAGGACCAGAGGACATAGGTGTAAGGTGAAGGGGGAAAGATTTAATAGGAATCCTAGGGGGAAATTTTTCACACAAAGGGTGGTGGGTGTATGGAACAAGCTGCCAGAGGAGGTAGTTGAGGCTGGGACTATCCCAACATTTAAGAAGCAGTTAGACAGGTACATGGATTGGACAGGTTTGGAGGGATATGGACCAAGCGCAGACATGTGGGACTAGTGTAGCTGGGACATGTTAGCCGGTGTGGGCAAGTTGGGCCAAAGGGCCTGTTTCCACATTGCGTCACTCTCTGACTCTATGACCCTAAAAGGAATAGGTGACGTTTCGGGTCGGAACCAAGAAGGGCTATGATCCAAACACAGGCAGGAGGGACTAGAACAGATGGGGCATCTTGGTCAGCATCGATGAGTTGGGCCGAAGGGCCTGTTTCTGTGCTGTACGACTCTATGGACTCCATGATCCAGAACGGATGCAAGTCGTCCTCAATCTTGAGAGACTGCTCAGGAGAAAAGAATAAGTAGAACTTAGTGTGCAGTAAAGTAATCGCTGAGAGCTCATGAAAGAGAGTGTAAGATTTGCAAGGTATTTAGCCGAAGGATTAGATTATAAATAAATGAAGTTCACTTCAGTTTAGGTGGGTTCAGTCTGATTGCTGTGGAGATCTCTGCAAACAGTGGAACTTACCCAAGTACACATTATCGTCTGGATCATGCTTAAAGCAGTGTCTTGAAACGCCATCGAGTTTCACAAGGGTGTGATCGGGGGGTAGAAACAATTGAACTGCAGATGCTGGTTTACCGCAGAAAGTCACAAAGTGCTGGGATAACTCAGCGGGTCGGGCAGCGTCCCTGGAGAACTTGCTTTTGTCCTGCTCCACCTCCGTCCCAGCTCTCTTTCCTCCCCCCTCCCACACTGCAACCAGTCTGCAGAAGGGTCCCTATCCGATCCGTACCCCTCAGATTCCTATTAAGCCTTTTCCCCTTCACCTTGAACCAATGCCCTCTGGTCCTCGATTCCCCTACTCTGGGCAAGAGATTCTATGCATCTACCCGAACTATTCCTCTCATGATTTTATACACCTGTATTAAGATTACCCCTCATCCTCCTGCACTCCAGAGATGCTGCCTGACCTGCTGAGTTACTCCAGCATTTTGCATCCATCGAAGACCAATGGACGTAGGAAAAGGGGGTGGAGGAGGGTTCTTCTTCCTAGACCTGAGACATGGATGAAAGTTATCCACAAAGATACATGAGGAATGGCACAACTTTGTTACTGTTCGCAGATTCTGGGTTAATTATCAATGGGAAAATTATTCATGGTATTTAATCAAATTCAAAAGAACACCTATCCGCGTTTTTCAAAGATGCTGCCTGACCTGCTGAGTTGTGTGGCTTAGGCAGCTTGCAGCCTGGAGGTATGAACATTGACCTCTCCAACTTTAGATAGATCCTCTGTCCCTCTCTTCCCCGCCCTCCCGCTTCCCAGTCCTCCCACTGTCTTCCTGTCTCCGCCTATTTCCTTTCTTTGTCCCGTCCCTCCCTGACATCAGTCTGAAGAAGCGTCTCGACCCGAAACGTCACCCATTCCTTCTCTCCAGAGATGCTGCCTGACCCCCTGAGTTACCTCAGCGTTTTGTGATACCTTCGATTTGTACCAGCATCTGCAGTTATTTTCCTACGCACCTTGCTGAGTTGCTCCGGCACTTTGTGTCTTTTGTTAGTGCTGGGGAGGTCAAGTCCACCTTATTACCTGCCAGGTAATGGGCACAAGTCACGCTTGGATCCATGCCAACTTTAGCAATGCACCAAACGAATGTAGAGATTGAGGAAATGAATATTCCTGGGTTGCCTCTTACTGCCGACGGTTTCTCATAGTTGTTTGTGCTGGGATAGAGAGAATCCTTTGCGTGCGGTCCTGGTACATGTTACCATACATTGCCGTCACGCCATACAGAAGAAAAATAGACCAAGTACAGAATGGAGTATGTGCGTTCTAAAGGTCATGTTTCCATGTAACGTCAGTTGTTTGATTAGTGGAAGGAATGAGTTCCAGCGAAAGAGAGATATTGTAAAGGAAGGGCCAAGTGCCTAAGAGGTATTTTGGAACAGAATGTTCAAGTGTTTAACTTCAATGTGGTTAAAAATAGATTGGTAAATCGCTGCATAAAGCCCGTGGATAATCGTGTTCTCGGGGTGGGAGGAGGTTGATGAGAATGTAGGGAGAATAAATAATGGGACAAATGCCAGAGATATGAACAAAGTCTTCAATGAATATTTCTCGTAGGCGTTTATCAGACAGAAAGGTGTGGAGGTTGGAGAGTGAAGTCAAGGGGAAATATTTGCATTTACCAAGCCAATTAACCTACATACCTGTACGTCTTTGGAGTGTGTGAGGAAACCGAACGTCTCGGAGAAAACCCTGGGGGAGAACGTACAAACTCCAAACAGACAGCACCCGTAGTCGGGATCGAACCCGGGTCTCCGGCGCTGCATTCGCTGTGAGGCAGCAACTCTACCGCTGCTCCACCGTGCCGCACAAATTTTGCTTCAGTGGTTCTTTATGGTCATATGTACAGTGAAAGTCCATTTCGGCATGGAATTCAGTAAAAAACAATACAATACAATATCTTTATTGTCATTGTACAAGTACAACGAGATTAAGAATGCCCCTTCCATATCGACGCTATAAAATAAATAAATAAACCACGGTGAAAACAAAAACAACAAAGGGGGGGGGGGGGGGAAAGGAAACAAGGTAAAGTGCAAAATAGGTCCATGCAGGCAGGGTCAATAGACAATAGACAATAGACAATAGACAATAGGTGCAGGAGGAGGCCATTCAGCCCTTCGAGCCAGCACCGCCATTCAATGCGATCATGGCTGATCACTCTCAATCAGTACCCCGTTCCTGCCTTCTCCCCATACCCCCTCACTCCGCTATCCTTAAGAGCTCTATCCAGCTCTCTCTTGAAAGCATCCAACGAACTGGCCTCCACTGCCTTCTGAGGCAGAGAATTCCACACCTTCACCACTCTCTGACTGAAAAAGTTCTTCCTCATCTCCGTTCTAAATGGCCTACCCCTTATTCTTAAACTGTGGCCCCTTGTTCTGGACTCCCCCAACATTGGGAACATGTTTCCTGCCTCTAATGTGTCCAATCCCCTAATTATCTTATATGTTTCAATAAGATCCCCCCTCATCCTTCTAAATTCCAGTGTATACAAGCCCAATCGCTCCAGCCTTTCAACATACGACAGTCCCGCCATTCCGGGAATTAACCTAGTGAACCTACGCTGCACGCCCATCATCAGTTGGGCCAGATGACCCTGGTGCAGAGACAGATCATGGCGGGCTAAAGGTGCAGTCATACTTACTGTAGGTACAAGCGTGTGAGAATAGTAGACTGCACTGAGGCGGTACACAAGACACGCCACATGTTCGGCGCCATCTTGTACCCTTCAAGTACTAAGTTGTTGAAAATGTAGAGTCTCTACTTGGCCTGCGGTGCCCGTAGTCTAGGTGGTGGCACTGGGTCGGAGTTGCAGGGGCCACTACGTAAAACATTGGTTTGACCCCCACACCTACACGGACTCTTGGGTGAAGTTCTGGTCGCCACGCGACAGGAAGGTTGTGATAGCAACAGAGAGAGTGCAGAAAAGATACACCAGGCTGGGGCTTGGAATGGAGGGTTGTGGTTATCGGGAGAGACGGGGCGTATTATCACTGGATGCTGAGGTGAGGTCTTGTAGAGATTTCTAAAATGACGAAGGGCATAGAAAGGATAGATGGATAGTCTTTTTCCCAAGACAGAGTACTTTGGGCGGGCACGGTGGCGCAGCGGTAGAGTTGCTGCCTGACAGCGAATGCAGCGCCGGAGACCCGGGTTCGATCCCGACTACGGGTGCTGTCTGTACGGAGTTTGTACGTTCTCCCCCAGGGTTTTCTCCGAGATCTTCGGTTTCCTCACACACTCCAAAGACGTACAGGTTTATAGGTTAATTGGCGTGGTGAATGTAAACAATTGTCCCTAGTGGATGTAGGATAGTGTTAATGTGCGGGGATCGCTGGTCGGCGCGGACCCGGTGGGCCGAAAGGGCCTGTTTCCGCGTTGTATCTCTAAACTAAAGTAGACAGAGTACTCTAAGGTTTATGGTGAGAGGGCAGAAATTGAAAGGAGTTCTGAGAGGTATATTTTTCACACAAGAGAGTGGTGGTTGTATGGATCGAGCTTCGGGAAGAGGCAGGTACAAATGCAACACTAATAAGGCGTTTGGACGGGTATGTGGATAGGAAAGGAGTAGACTGATAAAGGCCTAATGAAGACAACTGTGATTAGTGTAAACAGGTGCCGTATCGGCATGGATGAGGTAGGCCTAAATGAGGTAGGCCCTTTAGGCCCACCTCATCCATGCACAGCACAGTTCCGTGCTGTACAATTCTATGCAGGATTAGTGTAGATGGTTGGTTGATGGTTGGCGAGGACATGGTGGGCTGAAGGACCTATTTCTGTGCTGTATCTCTCATTGACTCTAACTAAACAAAATTATAAGATCCTCAATAAGACTTGGAGACACAAAAGGCTGGAGTAACTCTGGAGTGAAGGAAATGGCGACCGGTCTGAAGAAGGGTCTCGGCCCAAAACGTCACCCATTCCTTCTCTCCAGAGATGCTGCCTGTCCCGCTGAGTTACTCCAGCATTTTGTGCCTGTCTTCGCTGTAAACCAGCATCTGCAATTCCTGCCTGCACAGGGCTTGGAGACGGAGGGAACTGCAGATGCTGGAAACCTTGAGCTCAAATGAATGTACTGGAGGAGCCCAGCAGGTCAGGCAGCATCTGTGGAGGGACTGGATATGTGGTGTTTTGGGTCGGGACCTTTCTTCGGGTAGAACGGCACCTCAGGAGAGAGAAGCTAAGCTGACATTTCAGGTTGACGAACTTTCACTCGGGCAAGGAAAGTTTAGAAGTAATAATACCAGTTTTAAGTTACAGGGAGAAGAGTGACGGAAATGCAATGTGTAGTTTAGTTTCTTGCCACGTGTACCGAGCGAGGTACAGTGAAAAGCTTTTGTTGGGTGCAAATCAGTCAACGGAAAGACAATACATGATTACAATCGAGCCGTGTACAGTGTATAGATACATGATAAAGGGGATAACATGAATAACATTTAGCTTGTTGATATCATATATCATATCATATATCATATCATATCATATATATACAGCCGGAAACAGGCCTTTTTCGGCCCTCCAAGTCCGTGCCGCCCAGCGATCCCCGTACATTAACACTATCCTACACCCACTAGGGACAATTTTTACATTTACCCAGCCAATTAACCTACATACCTGTACGTCTTTGGAGTGTGGGAGGAAACCGAAGATCTCGGAGAAAACCCACGCAGGTCACGGGGAGAACGTACAAACTCCTTACAGTGCAGCACCCGCAGTCAGGATCGAACCTGAGTCTCCGGCGCTGCATTCGCTGTAAAGCAGCAACTCTACCGCTGCGCTACCGTGCCGCCCTTGATCAATGGATGGAAATCCTCAAAGCAATCATAAAGTCCAGATTTGACAATCAGCCACTGCCTTGAGGTGGGATGAGTCATTTGGGGAGATAGAAATAGATTAAAAACTGTCTTGGCTGGTTGAAAGAGTAGGATGATGAAGCAAACTAGGCAGTATGGCATTTTAGAGCTATGTAAATTGAGAATTATTTTCCATTTCATATTTTTAATTATGAGGAAGGAATGAATGATTTTCACAGCGTAAATGTCAGCACCTGATGAAAATAATGTACACTTTTTGGGTTGTTTCATGAATGCTGCTGTTATAAGCAGCAGCCAACATCAGATTGAGGCAATTATTCACAAAATGCTGGAGTAACTCAGCAGGTCAGGCAGCATCTCAGGAGAGAAGGAATGGGTGACGTTTCGGGTCGAGACCCTTCTTCAGACTGATGTCAGGGGGGCGGGACAAAGGAAGGATATGGGTGGAGACAGGAAGATAGAGGGAGATCTGGGAAGGAGGAGGGGAAGAGAGGGACAGAGGAACTATCTAAAGTTGGAGAAGTCGATGTTCATACCACTGAGATGCAAGCTGCCCAGGCAAAATATGAGGTGCTGTTCCTCCAATTTCCGGTGGGCCTCACTATGGCACTGGAGGAGGCCCATGACAGAAAGGACAGACTGGGAATGGGAGGGGGAGTTGAAGTGCTCGGCCACCGGGAGATCAGTTTGGCCAACGCGGACCGAGCGCAGGTGTTGAGCGAAGCGATCGCCGAGCCTGCGTTTGGTTTCGCCGATGTAAATAAGTTGACATCTAGAGCAGCGGATGCAATAGATGAGGTTGGAGGAGGTGCAGGTGAACCTCTGTCTCACCTGGAAAGACTGTTTGGGTCCTTGGATGGAGTTGAGGGGGGAGGTAAAGGGACAGGTGTTGCATCTCGTGCGGTTGCTGGGGAAAGTGCCCGGGGATGGGGTGGTTTGGGTAGGAAGGGACGAGTGGACCAGGGAGTTACGGAGGGAACGGTCTCTGCGGAACGCAGAGAGGGGAGGGGATGGGAAGGGAAGATATGGCCAGTGGTGGGGTCCCGTTGTAGGTGACGGAAATGTTGGTGGATGATTTGTTGGATCCGCTGGCTGGTGGGGTGGAAGGTGAGAACGAGGGGGATTCTGTCCTTGTTGCGAGTGGGGGGAGGGGGAGCAAGAGCGGAGCTGCGGGATGTAGAAGAGACCCTAGTGAGAGCCTCATCTATAATGGAAGAGGGGAAGTCCCGTTTCCTGAAGAATGAGGACATCTCTCACGCCCTAGTGTGAAACACCTCATCCCGGGCGCAGATGCGGCGTAGACGGAGGATTTAAGGCAGATTTAACCGGTAATCGTACTCGACTCCCATCCCTGAGTCATAAGTTATAGGTGCAGAATAACTAACCACGTAAAATTCATTGCTAGACGCAGTAAAAGCTTGAGCCATTATCCTTTGGTCTGAAGAAGGGTCTCGACCTGAAACTTCACCCATTCCTTCCCTCCAGAGATGCTGCCTGTCCCGCTGAGTTACTCCAGCTTTTCGTGTCTATCTTTGGTTTAAAACAGCATCTGCAGTTCCTTCCTGCACGTTCTTTGGCCACGATGGACGATGTGTCTCGTGTCTAAAGGCGGAGTGGTTTGGAGGTCAAGTCAAGTCAAGTCAATTTTATTTGTATAGCACATTTAAAAACAACCCACGTTGACCAAAGTGCTGTACATCTGATTAGGTTCCAATGGGGAAAAAAATGAAACATACAGTAGCACGTAAACAGTTCACGGCGCCTCCTCAATGAGCCTCAAACGCTAGGGAGTAGAAATAGGTTTTGAGCCTGGACTTAAAGGAGTCGATGGAGGGGGCAGTTCTGATGGGGAGAGGGATGCTGTTCCACAGTCTAGGAGCTGCAACCGCAAAAGCGCGGTCACCCCTGAGCTTAAGCCTAGACCGCGGGGAGAGGAAGGGAGCTGAGCGCATTCCTCAGGATTCAAGAGCCTGAAGGGGGCAGTTAGATGTTTATCGGTAATGAGTTGGTGCGAAGGAAATATGCAAACCCGTGCGTCTTTGGACTGTGGGAGGAAATCGGAGCACCTGGAGAAAACCCACGCGGTCACAGAAAGAACATTCAAACAGCACCCGAAGTCAGGATCGAACCCGGGTCTCGGGCTTTGTATAGCAGCAACTCTACCGCTGCGCCACCGCGCCGCATTTAAACTTAAGTTTATGATCATAAGAACTCACAAAGGTAAAAAATATCAAATGTGTTTTAAGTTGCAGAGAAAGGGAGGGATGGGGATTCTCCGTGTACAGAGGGCAAGTTTTGGAGATACAGTGTGGAAGCAGGCCCTTCGGCCCATTGAGTCCATGTTGACCATTGATCACTCATTCTACGTTATCCCATTTTCACATCCACTCCCTGCACAGTCGAGGCAATTTTACAGAGGGCCAATTAATCTACAAGCCCGCACATCTTTTGGATGTGGGAGGAAATTGTTGCACCCGGAGAAAGCTCACGCGGTCACGGGGAGAACGTGCAAACTCCACACACTGACAGCACCAGAGGTCAGGATCGTACGCAGGTCTCCG